>NC_083597.1:40900484-41205651 GCF_020882245.1 Rhopalosiphum padi
CTATCTGTGTTTTCGTTTTCGTTGGAGTATAATATTATGGTATATATTAAAATTATATACTGATATGAGAATTTCTAAATCTTTTTTATCAAATACTCTGATGGTAGTATCATCAGACGCCGTAAGTAGGTATACAGTGTTAATCCATTATAAATTTACAATAAATCGATATCCGCCCTTTATTTCTTTATTTGCGATTTTATAAAATATTGGCTTTTTATAAAATTAAACACTGCAAAAGATTTAACATTATATTTTATAGAGAAAAAAAAACTAAAAATAAAACTATAGATTTTAAAGAATAATCGAATATTATATAAAAAGACGAAATAATAAAAACTCGTATCGTTAAAGTATATATATATATAACACAATGGATTATCGTAATGAGTTATGCAATAATCCACATATAGTCAGTTCTCTAGTCAACCGTTCAGTGTAAGTAATATTATCTCAATAAAAATAAATCGCGACAGTTCAGTGATAATATATTTTATAGTTGTACATAATATTTAGTTACCTATTATGTTTTAAAGTTAGTGCCATTTCAAGTTATGTTATTGCAACACATGTCGTCCAAGGCACTTGATTTAATTGAATCACGCCCGTTTCGTTTAATATATATATGTTGGCAATTAGTAATTATAATATCATATATTATTAAATTACAGTGAGAACTTTGTTGGGTACTGCCAAATGTTTACGACACTGCAGACGTAGACCCGACGTAGGTGGTAATCGTAAGCACCTGACAACTTTATGCAGGTGAAATACAATAATGATTATTATGGTTATTTTTAATTTACCATGTAACTGAATCGGTTTAATGGATGCGCTTTTCAAAATCTGGAATTTTATGTTGCCGTTTTCCGCGTATTAAAGGGTTTTGCGGGGAGGGGAGCGGGAGTACACTTGAAGTGGGAATACCTGTGACCTACAGCCCTTCGCCCGAGCGAAAAATTTGACGTCCGTCCTTTTACGACGTGAAACGATCGATCAGACGTAGTTTATACATATATATACCTACGCTACGGAGATTTTTGATTTTTCACGAGTCCGCGGTCTGTGTGAGTTATTCTTTATTCAGCCGCGGGTGATCAAAAGTATGTCGCCAAACGCCATTTGTCATCGTCATACTATATATCGTAACCCGCTATAATATGTTCCGGTCGGTGTTTATTATATCTAAGGTTTTTATTATCAACAACGACTTGTGCGGATAATTCAAGAGTTTCCGAACGAAACATCGCTCGCTTTTAAAATGTAACAAGATCGATCCAGTAGTTGCTGAATCCTGGCACTGTGTGTATCGCATATTAATATGATCTAAATGATTGAAAAAAATAAAGGACGCGTGTACGATATTTTAATAACGAGTGATGTTATATCTCGAGCCATTGTACCCCATAAATGTTTTGCTACGGGTCCTGTACAACTGCAGTATTGAAACAACGATGTCGCCGCCGGAACATACATAGATACACTTACCTATAATATAATAATATGTCGCGAAAGTTTAACTTTTTCATTACTCCCGAATGCGTCTGAAACTAGATGCCAAATTAAATAATTTCGTGTGTACAAAACATCCAAGAGAACTGTAGTCTTGTTAAATGAACTGCGACTGTATTAGGGTCGAGGTTCTAAAACAAATATTAACCAATTACCTACCTGGGATTTTAAAAAAAAGATCTTTCTCTAGCTACATTTCTAATTAAATCCTTTGTATGACGTACCATTTGATATACACAAACAATAAAACGGCTAATAAAATAAGCCTATACCAAAAGTACCTTATACAAACATTTAAACTACATGAGTTCCTTGATTACATTTGTTTAAAAGTTAAAAGTATTTTCACTGGTTCGTAAAATTTTAATCTACAAAGAAAATAAAAACATTAATAATTGGTCACTCAAATTAATTTTTAATGATACGTTATTAACCATCGATCAGTATGCACTTGTCAATTGAATAAATAAAAGCTGTTTGTAGCAAAACAACGTTCTTATTAACGAGAGTAAATTTATAAATTTGAAGGGTAGGTATAATTTTTTATTTTTCAAAAATATAAAAATATAATTTTAATACATTGTACATAATAATATGATAAGTATAATATTTTATGTACATAAATATGATGAGTTATTTGTAAGAAAAATATCTCTTTACGAATTTTTAACAAACCACCAAGAAAGTGTAGTGACAAACTGACAAATAACTTCACTGTTTTGAAAATAGTGATTCTGGCCTCGTACAAAAACGGAAATACATTAAAATCTTGAAAAAAGTTTGAAAATATGAGTGATCAGAGTTCTAATATTAAATATAATTTTGTTTCTTTTATTATAGATTCCACGCCCAAGTTACGTCAGTTTATTGTATAATAGTAATGCCCAAGCTGTCTGCTGATAAAAACGATATTTCGATACGCTATATATATATATATATATGGTCAATGTTTATCATAAGTATTGTTTTCTCTGAAAGGTTATAAATAAATAGTTTTATAATATAAACAAAGCTAAAACGTTAAAACACGACACATAATATTATAAAACGTTGTGTTATTAAAAACCTGCTGCCCATACCGGACGAACGCATAATATTTTGTCGACGTAAACAATAATTTTTCTTTTATCGTGTTTATGCAGGTGGATTGACGTCGCGTGGTGCACTCTCGGACGGCCGTAGCGGAAGCGGTTGTGGTCGTGGTGGTGGCGGCGGCGGAAGCGTAGTAGCGGACGCGATGTGCGTCGTGACGTGCGACTGTCACTGTTAACGTTGTCGCCGCCACCGTCGCCGTCGGCCGCCCGGGCAGCGGTGGTGACGGCGATCATGGTGCCGCCGTGGTGGCTGCTGGTGGCGTTCGTGTTCGGTGGCGTCAGCGCCGCTCTCACGTCCAGCCGGGTGGTGCGCACCAAGTACGGCGTCGTGAGCGGCGTGATCGTGACGCCCGACAACCGGCGGCTGGACGCGGTCGAGGTGTTCCGCGGCGTGCCGTACGCCTCGCCGCCCGTCGGCTCGCTCCGGTTCATGCCGCCGGTCACCGGTTCGCTGTGGTCGGGCATCAAGGTGGCCGACCGGTTCGGGCCGGTGTGCCCGCAACGGTTGCCCAACGTGTCCGACGACACGGCCGCCCTGAAGACGATGGCCCGCGGCCGCCTGCAGTACCTGCGCCGGCTGTTGCCGTACCTGCAAAACCAGAGCGAGGACTGCCTTTACCTGAACATCTACGCACCGGCACTAGGTAAGTACTCTCCTGTACTCGTCGAAAACAAAATTATTCATATAACCGCAGGTGGTCCCCTCGTCGTGACATCCGCGCCTTCTTGCCGATGTCGTCGAGGTCCGTGTGCAGACGGTCTCGTATTTACGGATTTGGTCCGAATTTTGATTTTGGTTTTCCGAAAACCGCCGCCTCTTCGAACTGGTCCGACTGGTGGTCGCCGTGTTGTCGGTGCAGTAAATCGCCGTGCCCGGGTCGCCAACGGGTTCGAATCGAGTGTACATTTCGCGGACTGCGACGTTCGCCGATATTCGATGAGTTTCTCGTACAAATTTCGATCTGAGTTTCCGTTTGAAGTAATTCAACACGTGGATCCGACCGGTATTCGGAAATAACAATATTTTGTTCGTCGCGCGTCCTGTTTGGTCTCTATTCGCCGAATCGTTAAAACTGAACTAACGAGACGGAAAACCTCAAACCTTAAATAATTGTCCGTATCTTGTGGGTAACGTTTTGTGCGCGTAATGTGCAATATACGATGACACTACGTTGCACACCAAAAGCTGCCGTATGACGTATAGTCGTTCAGGATTATATTTTAAATTTAACACCGTTTAAAAGGATAAAAATATTTAAACGACTCAACGAATGTTCTCTAGATGCAGGTGAAGTTTTTTATTGACCGATAATATTTTCAGATACTTCTCAGAACCGACATCGATCAGTACTATTACTATACTATCATCTACACATTGATTTACCATCACGCTCGTCCTGTTATGTCAACTCAGGATCGGCCCGAGGACACGGAAACGTCCACTGACTTAACTTTAATACCGCTCGTCATAGCGCACGACATTAGGCGGTTTCGTTGTGCCGATTGATTGACATACGTATAATATTAATGTTGGGTACTCGAGTGTTCACGCGTCAGATTAAGTACTCTGTTTGCTCGTGTGAAGGGCGATAACTACAATAGCTAACATTACAGCGCTATACGTCTATACTTATTATTGTCGATCCGAGATGAAATAGATAATTTGTTTTTTTGTTTCTCGTCGTGTAATTTGTCTGACGGAATACTGCTGCCGGAACATCAAAAGTTCTAAGTCAAACGATGTGTAATTCCGTTGCCACTGTGCTCTTAGAAATTGAGTTAGTTGTGTTAGTCTTAAACAAGTTTCAACACAAATTCACATAATAATATATGCGCTATAACTTATAATCACGCAAGTTCTCGATCTAGTGCAATATTATATTACATATTTACATATTATAATATCAAGCATACAATAATAAATAATATATATTATAATAGACGACGTTTTAATGTACGGGTTCATACCGCAATTACCACTGACGTTTGGTTGGTCGTTTTACGTGAGGGGTATCGAGACGGTCATCAGGAACGTGGATTTGCGGAGCATTTAAACGTATATATAGTGACGAAACACTCGATTATTGATTGCCATAATTGGTGACGGCAGTCAACTGAAATGTTATATTATTACAATTTGCGAGGTATCTTGCGAACGCGAGAACGATTTGCAGATCCGTTTTATTTCCGATATGGACGTTTTTCACCCGGTTACCTTGGGTAACCCGTAGGAACGCATACGTTGTCACGATTCATTAATAATAATTATACGATTGTATTCCAGCCGCCCGTCTAGTTTAGCGGGACTTGTAAAACCGTTTGACGGTTCGCCCGTTTAAAACTACTATCAAGCCGTTGCGCCACCCCGCATATTATGATTATTATTATTATTATTATTGTAATTATTATTATTATTATTATTATCCTGTGTCCCGGAAAACCGTACTTCCACTAATTAAGCCCCGACGTGTACGCGGTGTAATTATTTTGGGTAGATCACATTATAGTTTAGATTTTTAGCGCCGATACGCAGTGAACTCGGCCGTATTAATAACGCACGCATTCCGGCGTTTCGACGATAACACAAGGGAGTTATGGTGATGTTTTTTTTTTTCACAACACGCCCGTTTTTAACCTCCACCCCCTCTGTACAGTAGGTGTGTAACGTGTGTGTTGTATGTATAATGTATAATATGTATATAGTGTAATGTTTGAACACTCGAATTTTTTCCTAAACTCGCGGCTGTTCGATTTTATCGTCCGCCCGTCGAACAACCATATTGTTCTTGCGTGATTTAAGCTTTGAATTTCGCTAGTTTATTTTTTTTTTTTTATATTCGTGAAATAATAAACATAAAAATAAAAATAATGATAATAATAAATAGAACACGAACCGTAAAACATGATTTAGAATAATTATACTCGTTACACAGCTATTGCAGTACGTATAAACGGACTAGTTCGGTTCACAAGCAGTGAGCGATGAATAATAATATCGAATCAGTCTTGTTATGATGAATATTCTGTAGCTTTTCGGTCGATGGATGAACGTATAATAATAATATAGTTGTTGTGCCATGTTACATTTACTTATCATAAATCCGATGGTGTGGCTTTTGAGACTATTACCGTAGTAGTTGTAGTACAGTCATCTCATAACGTATTCGAGACGTTAGACGGATGTGAGTGGAATAATTCTGATAATAATAATAAATAATAAGTAATATCATATATATACCGCGTCAGTCATGCGCACAACTGTTGGGCACATGGTTTATTTTTTATTTTTTTTTTTACTTTAAGTTAGGTTAGGTTAGGTTAGGTTAGGTTAAACATTTTCAAACAGTATTTTTAAACAAAGTCCTGATAATATTACATTATTAGTCTTGTGCAAGAAATCAAATTAAAAATGCTCCAATCACAAAAGCAAATAAGTTATAGTTTAAATTAATTAATTAATACAAAATTATATGTACATATTATACTAATGATCAATTCGACGATTTATTAATAAATATCATATAGTCATTCAGTTTTAAATTTTAGGCTCAAAAACGCAATCGTTGTTCAATAAATTGATTTTTGTGAATATGATAATCACATACGTTAGTGAAGCAATTAATTATAATATTGTAATCATTAATGATAACTATTAATTTATTATTTAAACAAAAATATCATTACCTACACAAATACATAATATACACAGAGGTTATAATAATATGAGGATATTTTAGTATTAAAAAGAAAACTCACACATTCATATTGATGATCGTTATATTATTATATTATTGAAATGTATCAATGTTTAGTAGGTATTTAGTTAGAACCAAATTCAACCAATAAACAAAGTTTGTATAGCATAAAATAATATATTATAGTGTAATATAATAAAGTATTTTCACTCATATTACGAATAAATGTTTTTAGTGTACAGACGTATAATAATATGCTACCTTTGTGACAAACTTTTAAAAGTTTAGTTTTGGACAAAACGAACATATTATTATACTTTATTGACAAACAGTAATTTTCAATATAAAATCATAAGTTTTTGATTATAATAATGTACAGTGTACTTACTTTTAATATTATTACAATGGCTGTTACGCCAAGTGCACAATTTCCTTTTTTTTATCTTTGACGTATTTTTTCCTTTTATAAACCATCGTTCACTCGCGAATTTTTTTTTGTTCTTTTTTGTTATACATTTGACGAATTACATTCGATCGTTTAAAATGCTAATATTACATGCTACTCATGTAAACACCAAATGTTTTATATAACTTATGCCTTATGTGGTGATCAACTGACAACATTTCGGGACTGTGTCTAAATTATATTATATAGATACTCTTAAATATATGTATACAAGACGCGTAGCACTACGAATACGGAACGTGACCGCTATTTTATGACTGGGTAATTTAAAAACTAAATTCTTAATAAAAAAATAAAAAGAAAAAAGAACATTGAGCGCATGTTTTGAGAATAACCTTTGCTGTTAGTCTGCTAAATAGTGGTTTAAAAATGATATTTTTCGTTCATATACTCGCATAATAGTAATGTACTTACCACAAGAACTATTCGATCGAATTCACATATATTTTATCTGTCCTGGATATTTATAATTATCAGTTTAATTTTTATTCACTCGAAAATTAATTCCATGTATATTATTTATCTTTTCGGTAAGATCGAGCAATTTTATAATTAAAAATACTATAGATTGAAAATGTAAAAACTTCTTATTGTTTCTGATTTATCATATTACAGCAAAAAAATCTAACACTTTCAGTAAAATTAAATTGATATACATCGATATTATAAAATGTATACAAAAATGTACATAATTCGCTACACGATGCTTCAAAAATTATGTTTTTACTGGCTCTCGTTGTTATTATCATGGCTCAGCAATTAAGTGATGGGAAAACTTTTTTTCGGTTAATATCATATTGATATCACCCTAAGTAGTAAAACTTGGATAATATAATGATCTAGGTAGCGATAAATTTAGCAATTATATTTCAATTTTCAATTTCCTATGCTTTACCAATTATTTTCAACTTAACGCGGCCTTTCCTTCCTCCAAACGAAAGTACTAGTAACTTTTAGGCCAATGTAGATTAATTTTCCTCCACCAACCTCACTTTATAGTGTAAACTCAGGAATTTCCTTAAACGAGCTAAGTTTGTTGGAGTCGTAAAGAACACTACAATAAATATTCTCCGGCAGTATAACTATTAACTTTTGTGAGAATTCAAGACATAGAAAAATTCAATGCACATCGATCTCTTAGTTTGTAGTTTCAAAAGTATTGCAGAGTCGAATATTACTGAAAGTGTAAATTTCTTGAAAAATTATCTTCTGTTGGACTGAAACTAGGCAATGTTTAAAATCAAATGTGTATTTGGTGTATTATAAGTTATAATAGTTTTAAATGTATATTTACTCGTTGATCAATAATATTTTTTATTTAATTATTTAAAGTTCGAATTACGATATTCGGTTATAATAGTATTATTTTTCATTATAATTTAATAAAATAATTAATACAATATTTTAATATTTCACGTAAATAGTAAATTATAGGTACTACACATATGGTTGGTTTGGACGAATTTAATGAAAACTGCATTTTATTTTTGCCTATACCTACCTATAATATTAGATGAAATAGACTGTCATAAATTTTATCGTATTGTCATTTACCTATAATTTAATGGTAACATACAGAATGTTGGTAATATTATGGTCGTTGATTTTGGTGTGCAGGTAATAATATAATCACTGCAGCGTTGTAAATTGATGGAGCATCGGTGTACGGCCCGGACTGATCAATACGAAATTGACTTCTCGTTAAAATGCACCATTGGGAAATCATTCGGGAATGGCCTTTATAGGTCCACGCCTGGAATAGTTTTTAATATTTAAAGTGCGTTTTTTCGAAGATCCGGCCGAGACATTTTTTGGTTATAAGTAACAGCACCCCGTGTCAAATCGTAGGCGATAAAATACGGTCGCCAAGCAAATGGCTCGGAATGCGTATACAGTATACATGTTTGGTCGCGGAGAACACGAAAACGATCGTTCCGTCGTCATAAACGCCCTATATAATGTCCGAACGCCCCTGCCTGCCTACCGCGAAACGACTGCAGCTCGATTTTATGACACCGGGAAATGAGAAAAAAAAGAAGAAACATAGCACGGAAAAAAATAAAAGACCCAGCGACAGCGGCGTTGATAATAATAATAATAATAATGATAATAAAAATAATAATAATAATAACAGGACCGTCGTAGCAGCGCGCGTTTATGTGATATATACCTTTATATACATTATGGTATATACCTAACCTATATAGATGGTAGGGATTTGTACGAGAATTCTTCGAATGGCCGAAGTGCGTGTCCCGGACATTAAGACGGCCGGACGTCAATAATTTATGCGGGTGGCGGGGCGCGTTGAATAAATAAGGAAAACCTTCGCGTTTATCGACGGCGCGCCAAACTGGTTTTATTTATAATATTCATCGCTCGGTGAAAACTTATTAGCCTCGGACGATCTGATTGGTTTTCTTATTGCGTTTTAAATTTTCCAACTTACTGCTTGTCGACGAAATCATTCGATACCGTTTCAGTCGCTGTCTGTGGACATTTATCTCAGAAATCGATACGGATACATTTTTTTTGTTTTGTTTATATTTACCATACACGTTTTTTCACACCGATCCCGACTAATCGAAGATATATTTGATCGAGGTCGTAAGTGACAAACTCGTCGATTTTCTCACTGCATTTATAATTCATTGAATTATAAATTGTAAACCAACACAATTTAAAATATTCGCATATCATTTATTTATTATACATATTAATATGTAAATACTTTGCGGCTTACTATTAATCGATTAACCTAAGAATTACTAGATAAATACACACTAAATTTAACCCCATATATATATATATATACGCGTGTTCTTCTGGGATAGGCGTTTAATTTATTGCTTATTTAACTATAGTGTTCTATGCTATTTTGGGTAGAAGAGAACACGTTTAAAGCTTATTTAGACTGCCTAAACAATGTTTTACTGCATTTTCCGTTACTGTCTTCGATTTTGGCAGTTCAGTATATACCAACGACAATATTATGACTAACCGTCTGTTTATAATATCGTCTGTCTTTAATTTTTCTCGTTTGAGCACAAACGTCCCGCTCTGCGATTCCGATCCGATTTCTGGCACGCGACTCTCGACTGCGTCTGTAGCGTCGGTTGTAAGGCAAGACTGATTGCCATATACGTCGGTCGTAGGGGAGGTTTTCGCGTGCGTGTGGGTGTCACACCACTCACACCGTGGTGCCATAGGGGTGGCTGGCATCCGTGACCCATAATAATATGATAACGAACCGTTTTCTCCCGCACAATACAATTGACTGCGTGCGAGGGCTAATTGATGCAAATTAGCGGTTTCCACTTAATCATCTTATTATAATATACAACGTTAAGAGCAGAAAAGTTGATAACACCACTGCAGTAGATTTCGCAGCACTCTAATTCCACGAGATTTCGTAAATAAATTTGTTATATATACATACATATATATATATGCCGGCGTTAAGTAACCGAATAATGGGTTTGCAAAATATAATACGAATGGAATGCCAACCGGGTCACTGTATAACGTTATAATGATATTATGGTTATTACTTCTCTGGAAAACGTGCGATAATCAAAAAAAAAAAAAATAAAAAAAAAGCAGCTATACGATACAACGTGAAAACACGAACCAACAATGTACAGTATACCTGCAGTTTCGTTATAATTCGGATATAATTCGTTTGAACGCAAGTCGTGTACGCGTGTAAACTTTTGATATTGTATTTTATAAGATACGGTAAATTTAAACGCACTTATTATAATAACGAAAAATATTTATTATTTAACGTTTAGTATATTTTTTTTTCAAATAGCCCTAAAGTCATATTATTTTATTTATTTTAATTCCTGTTTCTATATAGTTATTAATCGAGCTATGCACTGTGACTAATTAGATAAATATTATTTTAAATAGTCGATACTATTTGGAGATGAGAAAAATAGCCGATAACAATGCTCCGTCATTACAAATAATACTCGGAAAGTAATAATATATAATAACGGACACGCGTTATTTATAAAATATTATTTTCTATTTCATTCGCGTGCCCTAAGCAAATAACTTTGGTCTATATAAATATTTTATCGAGAAATATATAAAACGATTTTCAGGTTTACACTAGACGTGAACTACGTACATAATAATATTTTATCTAAATATTTGAATATGATATTTAAATTACTACGAATCCGACTGCGATGGTCGTAAACACGTAAATATAAACGGATGATTGAAAGATGGCGAGAGGCTAACCCAAATGCAATGTTCGACCGAAGGCAATATTGTTGCACGTTCCTTACATAGGTAGACATCGTTTTTGATGGAAAAATACGTTCAGCGTTCAAAACAAATTGTATTACTCGTAAATAGTTGTTTGTCTGATCAAATATTGAGTATTGATCATGCGAATGAAATATAATACATAATATTATTATTAATACAACGACACAACAACAAAATATATTATTTGCCGAAAACAATAGGTATAATATTGTTTTGCGTAATTTTATCCGTTGGATTTTTGAAATCAATTCTATACTATATATATCAAAAGTTATATCGAAGAACGTGTGCGTAATCGAAACACACGCATTATCAAAAATGTATAGTATAGATTTATACTAACATCTTTAGACGTATATTTTAGACAAAGTTTCGCATATTGACATACACCACAGCCGATAGTGTTCAACGATGTTGTTAGAAGTTCTGAGTTTTCCGATTTGACACGAAATGATAGTGATTGGTGACAGCGCAATGGGTTGAAAGTGTCTTATTATTAGTTATATCGTGCATAGATAATTTACTCAAATTTACGGTTTAATGAATTAATCATTTTTATTTTTAACCAGAAAAATCGTCTTAGAAATTACAAGTTTTCGTATTGACGAATCAGACATTCAAAAATATGAAATATTTGAGAACTGTATCTGATGAGAATTATAATTTTTTAAATTATATTTTTCTATTATTTGGGTAATCGAAATGTACTTGAATCGAAATACAAACACCGAAAACAGTTACTTTTTTCCAATCGTACGTAATTATGTCAACGCACACTTCCAAATGACGGCAAGTGAACAAACATAAGGTGGCTAATAAAAACAGCCACTTTCAATTTCTGACGTAATTATATATTGTGTAACGTTAACGACGAATAGCCTGCCACTTTATTTTCTATATAAATTCACGATGTTTACGTTGGCAGTGGAAAATGTACAGTCGTTTGTTATTGACCACATAATATGTGTTATAGTAATCGAAATTACAAGCGTCTCCGGTAGACGTTCTATATATTATAAATTACATGCGTTTACGATATTTAGGTAATTTTATTATTCGAATATTAACTATATATAAACTATTAAACTAATAGACAATAATTGATACCATTCAATGATAATTATATTAATTTGGGTGATTTTTTTTTTTTGTGCGCAATCAAAAGAAAAAACAGAATTATTCAATATCATTGCTCGCTACAGTAGCATAATTTGCTAAAGTTACTAAATCCATACACACAATTTAAATATTTCATCCATTGTTTTTTCTGGAATCTTAAATGGTGTATTAAGAAAACAAAAGTTCTATCATAAAATTTACTATTAAATATTATTTTATGACTGGAATTTTTTTATTTAGAAATGTTATGTTTTTAATTATAATTCATACACTTTTGATATAAGTCATAAATTAAATTCGACGAAAAAAATTAATATTTTTTTATTAAACTATATTATTATAAAATCTATTATTTGTTATACTAAAATATAACTACATATAACTACATATAACTATTAGTGTTAGTTATTTTAATTATTGTTTTAATCGTTTGTACAAATTTTATAAAAAATAATATTAATATAAAATAATTAAACCATGTATATAAACTGTACGCACTAGTCTCTTGTATAGGCATTCACAGAATTAGTGTTATTTTATTGAAAAAATTTAATTGACAATGGAAATTAAAAAAAAAAAATACTCGTTAAGTAAAATATATCTATTTAAAAATAAATATGTTGAAATAAACATTTATAACCAAAATTTCGATTAGCTTTTTTGTCTTTATATTACAATATGTTTTGAAAAAAATTCTAACAATGGAGCGAGAAAAAATAATTATATTCTTTTAGCTTTTTAAATTATGTAACATGTGTCACATCGTATATATAAAGCCATAAAGGATACATTAAATATACACTATAAAATTTACCAACATAACTCATCACTTTTTGAATCTATCTGTCTAAACGATTATTTATTATGAAAATGAACATGGCAGGCCGATCGTCATTACTATCAATAAAAGCAAATTTTATTTACAGTTATTAACAACCATCTTTTTAAATTGTTGAGATTTTTTAATATCACTGAAGGAATTTTCTGTGTAAATAAAACTTCTGTTTTTAAACGAAGATGGGTTTTTATAATCTTTAAGTATATTTAAAAATTCCAAAATTCAGACATTGAATAAATTAATTACTAAAGAAAAAATGGGGCTGAGCATGCTTGTGAAATCATACTGTATAAGTATTTTTATTTCATTTTAGAAATAGTTTAGCATAGTCGTTAAGTTAAATATACATAAGATATATTCATAAACGTGAAATATTATTAAAATATTATGTACCATCAGTAAAGTAACTCTATTAAATATCAATTTTTTATCACTGCCTAAACCAATATTAATATTATTAAATAAGAAATAAAAAATGTTTATAAAAAAAAATGAAACAAAATTGTATTATAAATATATCTAAGTATAAAATATATATTTGTCGTATTTATCGAAAGTTTTAGTCAAAACCTGAAACTTAATATTAGTAATTAATTCATCGTTTTCTATAACATTTTTCGATTGATTGTTTTTCTCCAATATTCACGGTAAAATTGGTAACCTAATCAGTTTGTCGAATACCTAATAGGTATACTATTAAGTTTAGATTACTTCAGGATTGACTCATGAAATATTGTTTTGAATTAACAAACGTGTTTACCATATTTATGAAAATGTATAATATTCAGGAATTTCTTTCTTGTTTGACGCAAAACAAAACGTTAAACTTTATAACGATTTTGTTTAAAACAAAAAGTGAAAAACTCCACAAAAAGTTTGTTTGAAATTTATACTTTATTACCATCGTATTATTCCACTTGTATTTGAAGTTGTTTAAAATTTAAAATGTATGATTTTCTCATCTCGTAGGAATTTTCATTTTTAATAAGAGTTTTAAATAAAAAAATTAGTATTGATTTTTTTTTCAATTTTACGAGTGATTAGTAAACATTACCATTATACGCTTTATTTTATAACGTTTATTCATTAACATATTTTATTATCACATGGTGGACAAAAAAAAAAATATTCATTTTGAACTATGGCTCTCAATAATGTAAACATAAATATTTATGAAACGGTCGTTTATTGCTATACTATTTTTCTTTCGTTGTTTATAACAAGTCATTAAAAAAAATTAAATGTTCACTGTACTATATTACGTATTACTCTGTACTTTTATGTTGGTAATTAATCTAATTTTATTATTATTATTATTATTATTATTTTCATATTATTGTTTGCCTATAGTAAACTATTTTGTATGTTTAAAGGCGACAAGACGTGTTAACCCACACTAAACTTATAACATACCTGTATACATATATTAAGTTACTGGTTTGTAAATTACAATTTTCAAATGTTACACAAGATTCAAAAAAAAAAAAAAGAATAAATAAATAAATAGTTTTCAAAACTAGTAACTAAAGTAGCATTATTTAATTATTTTGTACTTTCTCGAGTTTCAGAAGTTTCTATATGACAAACTGTTACACTGAATACCATAGCACATACAATTATTTGTACCTGATACACTGAAAAAATAGAATTCATCGATATAGGCCATTGTATTTATAAGCCTGTTTAATGTGTCTGCTATTAAATTAATCCGAGAAAATAAATATCAAGTTGATACATGTGTATCGAGTTAATACATATTTCGAGGAATTATAGTGTAGTTTGGTTTTTGGCCTACGCAACGATGACTAAAAAAAAAAAAAAAAGAAAATGTGCAGTTAGCATGGTTGAAAATTCGATACCGGGTACATCGCATAATTAGGGTTTAACGCAAAGCTTATTACTAAAGTACATCACATTTATATTGGATTAAGAATATTATCATAATTTCCTTTCCCGCCGTTCAACGTTGAAAATAAAAGCGAACAGAGTTTTAACCGATACGTGTGTGATTAATCAAAACCTCATCGTCGTGCAACAAACGCCTAGAAATAACGTTTCTATACTATTATTGTTTCCACGCGCCAACTGTCTTATTTCAATAATCCTAAAATCTACGGTTTCTAAAAACGAAATGTAGTACGCCATGCGTTTATTATACATACCATCGCCGAATTTTAAATCCGAATTTCGGATCGCTATTTAAGACGATTTAGGAAACTATATAATATGTATCGTACACTATGTTATTCCCGCACTATAACGATAATGATTTATTAATCGTGATTAATTCAACGGATTCGATGATTTATCGCACGTTAATAATATAAACCGAGTCATCGCTTCTACTGATCAGTCCATACGGTGTGATTTACATTTAGAGATTTTTCAAACGCGTATACTAACATATATCATAGATCAGTCATACCGTCGTTGAAATAAAATGACTATAATAAACCAAAACGCCTAACATCGTCTTAGCGTGTTAAGCTTTCCGTATTCGGATGAAACTGTGCTATAGTTTTATTTTATATTATTGTGTCGACGACACGAAGAAAACCGATGCGCTTCATTCTCGTCCGTATACAGCTTTAGAACTATTCCAGTCAAATAACTACTTGCCACTGACTTTTATACAAATGTGATTCGTGAGCGCGTTATAGCGCATGTATAAATAGTAAAAGTTTTGTTCAGTAGCACAGTGTTAACATTCCACTAGCACGTACACGAATAAGTCGAAGGTTTGTACATAAACGGTGGCCTCCGGGATCAAAGAACATATACAACGAAATTGTAGGATTACGACACCCAAGAGGCCATTCGGAGTTCCTGAGAGCAAATGTTCAAAAAAGGTGCATTGCCAAGTCGTTTAATATTTATCACAACAAAAAACTGATTACTCAAGTTGGCACCAAAAAGTTAGTGTGAATCCCTGTGACGCGTTCATTATAAAGTGTTTTAGTCATTTTTTGTTTTTTTATTTATTTATCGGACGCAAAAACTTATTGGCGTGTGACAAAAAAAAAAAAATATCAGTTAAGAAATAATATTTCGTTTCGGTTATATGTATTTAAATCGTATTAAGTAATATATGAATACTTTAATGATATAGATTTTACGAGATAAATCATAATTATTAGTATACTAAGATATATTTATTCAAATGAATTATGTTACAGTGAAACAGTAATAATTCAGTGATATCAATATTTAAAAATTAAGATAAATTTATTTTGACATTTTATTTATTTATATTTTTTTATTTTTCTGTGTAGAAATCTATTATATTTTTATAAACGCATTGAAAAAGGTGTCGACAAAAGACTATCTAATACAATTAACAATTTTTTTGCACTAGTGGTAATAATATTGATAATAATATAATTATTTTTTTCGATTAAAAATAATATTATTTTCCGTTTTTGTGAAACTCTCCATTTGTGTTACTGTTTGTACTTTATTTTTGGTCTGAAGTAGGTAGTACTGTTAAGTACAGTGTACATGTCGTCAATTTCTCTCTAAGTTAATTTTTTCATGATTTCCCAACAAGACAAATAGCTTTAATAATTTAATTATAAATTAAAATGGTCCTTTTTTATTATTCAACATCTAAAAGTTATGAACAAAGGAGCTTGAGAAACGTGAAATAGTTGATTTTAAAATGTCGGAAAATTCAAAAACTGTTTTTGAAACTTAAACCAAAACTCGTTAAGTAAAATCAAAAAAACTTTTAAAACTGTAAAAGACTGTTTTTAAAAATAAATTATTTGTACGTAGTGCAATAAAAGACTAGTATTAAGTATAATTTTATGGAATGTAATGAATGTGAAATAATAATATTTTTATTCTTAATAACGATTTTGTAATATTGTTAATAAAATACAATAATTTATTTATTTAATTCGCATAATTTGTACACAGTTTTGATTGATTTGAGTCGTGAGAATTTATTGATATTCTAAGTAGAGTATGGTAATAAATAAGGGACATAGTGTTATGAAATCATCTGTACTTAACTTGGCAGTTATTTTCTCTTAAATTGAATATACTAAATAATGTATGTCTCATCGTAATCTCATTTTTGGTCTCAAATATTTAGTATTGTATAATATAGATACCGTGATAGACTTATTTGGGCATTTTTATAAGGAATTAAAAATGTAAACTTAACTTAAAATTATTTTATGAGATTATTTTAATACAATTTTAATTTAAGACAGAGAAAATATAATAAGCATTACATAAAATACTTTTATTGATTTTTTACGAAAAACGATTGATAAATCATACGGCTGAAATGTTGGAAACGAACGTATCTAAATAGAACTAATAGAACTAAATTGATGAATGTCGTAGAGAAATGTCTATTAATTCCTTTTCGAAAACTACGAATAGATCAATGTTTTTTAATGAGTAAAAAACTTTAAAAAGTTTTTATTACTTCTCTCATCACACCGCTTCATTGCGTATTCTTTTTTTTTTTGCTTTACCCAACGTACATGATAATTTTAAACCATCACGTTTGCTGTCAAAACGACACTTTAACCCAACGATTCATTTGTCACAAGTTTTTTGTTGCTTCAGACTAAACACCATAGGGTTATACAATATACATAGAATATCTCTTGTCGTAAAGCGTGCATACACACAGCGATAATGTGTGTATACTGGTCTCGCGAGAACAGCTCAACGTTTAATAGAAAGACGTTAATGAAGTTTTTCTTAAATTCGGTCTTGTTCGTCAGTGTTATTTTTATTAATTTACCGCATAGTTTATTCGCAGAGAAACGCGTATGATCACAATATTATTATTATTTTATTTTATGCATCATTTACAAAAACCTATATATACGTAATTATAATAATTTATTTCCTACGATTTGATTGACAGCCAATGACAGTATGGTTAATTTAATAAATATTTTTTAAAGCTCAGCTATAATAATATACTATATGCAAAGTGGAAAATTCTCGAATATATTTATTTCAATCAGATGAATTTCGTATCTATTAAATCGACGCCGTTCCATCTTGAATACACGACGTTGCAATTATTCACATTTCGATAAGACGTTTTCTCCGCACCATTATAATATTTTAATAGTTTTTCTTGGAACAATTTCTCTAAAACATTAAATCCATCCTGTATTCTTGTCGTCTGCTAAAATGTAAAATATTTCAAATTCATCACAATTTTTAAAGCAATACATTTAAGGGGATTGCAAACGGTCATTTTTCATGGACATCAATAAAAAAGTATGTGAGTCGTGTGATTGTGTTCGTATTAAACAATTATCATTGCAGTGTACGTGAAACACATATCGTAATATGCAACTTGCACATGTATCTACCACTTGTTTATTTAAATTGTGTATTTTTAGTCATTTTTAATACATCCTATGTACAATTCTTGGTAGATATGTATAATAATATGATTTTATAAATTGTATCATATTATTATTTCTATTAAGATGATAGAAAAAACATGGATATTATGTGTTTATACATTTTTTGTCAATATTTTTTCATTTTAAATAAATATTTTTCTGTTTCATGAAAAACAATATTTTTATTCAAAATAATTATTTACAAAATTTTATTTTAATGGAAAATTGGTTAAAAATATAATATTCCAATAATAATATTATTATTCATCGAAATTAAGGTAAATATTTGTTTAGTAAAAATAATAATAAAATAATATTCATAATTTTTATATTGATTTTTAATATAATACTTCCAACCAATTGTATACAAAATATTATTATGAAAGTGTTTTTAACAAAATTAATTTTGATTATTTCGTTGAATAATAATAATAAATTAACCACGGCGGGTGAAAATTTTCACCAATTGTTCATCTAATTAAATTTTGCTCTAAATCGTTTTTTTTCTTTTGTTATTCTAATGACTTATTGTTGTATCAGTATACGTTTTTTATATTACCAACATAACTTTGTCCCAAAGTTCATATTCTGACCAATTTTATATATCTATTTCAAACTCATCCAGTCACCCATTAATACTATAAGCTGTATAATTTCATTAAGTTAATTGTGGCGGGGACACGGCGTTCTCCACGGGGTACGTAGTTATGTATTACAATAGACTTTCGGTATAATTTGCGTTAACAAAATAAATAACGAAATTAAATAAATAAAACAATAATAATTTTAAAAATAATAAATAATTCATATCATTATAAAAACTATTGAATTGGGTTAAAATATTTATATAAGCAAATTCAATTTTCGTTCTATTCAATTCCATTTATATGGGTTCTATACAATCTTACTGAGATTATGAATAACAATAATAATAATATAATTTTGATATCGGTCGGGACCAGAAGGGTATATCGGTTAGGTTAGATAACACGCATGTTATTCCAGTTGCCTTCTCATACTCAGCAACAGCCAAAGTCTCAGCTATTATTGAGGACCTACGTGTCCAAAGCCAAAATATTCCTATAGGGAGTACCACTGTAATTCCACTACCTGTTGAGCCAACATATATGTCGAGTCCGTGTTGAAAAAGTGATTTTTACCATCGTCCCGACACCTCATCGGCCGAGACGTTTATTCTCGTGCCGACATAAATCACGGGCACGTGCGCACGCGTGCATTAAGATATTTCGGACGAACATCATAATATTTTTTATGTCGACTGTAGTGGGAAAACAACGTAAAATAAAAATAATGATAGCAATAATATAATAATAATATATACTTATATTATAAACCACAAGTTAATTTTTCTATATTTTACAATGTGTTATAAACTATGATTAATGCATATTTATTTATTTTAATAATAAACGAAACATTTATTTCGTGTGTATACCAAAATGTATTTAAAGACGTTATTTTATTAAACGTTATTTTCCTTTAAAATATTCAGCGTGATTCATTATGAGGTCATTTTAGTAAAATATGGCTGTTTCCAACAGTAGCAGTTACTTTATATAATATATACGTTTCGACTAATTAGGTTATTGGTGTTTCTGAAATATATTACATTTTAAAGATTCATACGAAATATTTTAAGTATAATACATGAAAGATTTATATTATTTTGATTACATGTGATATAATATACGTGTATATGTCATATTTTCTGGATCAGGTTCGTCTCTTTGAGGAGTTGAAGAATCGATGTCGTCTCTGGGTTCGGTGCTAGTACTTCACAAAGGTTGTAGGAAAGTATCATTCTATCCCTCATAGAAGTTATTCTTGCATATAATTCGAACCAAATTTAGAAATATAGACTTACTGCCGATTTATTTATTGCATTATATGTATTAAAGTATTGTCGTATGAACGATTAAATTATCTTATGTATTTCGTCAAAAGCGAAAAAAAAAAGATAGTTTTTTTTGTATAATATCATGTTGCTAATATAGCTACAATGTTTATGTGTGATTGTTTTGGTATTCATAATTTTTGTCAAATTGTACAAACGTTTTATTTTATCTCAACATAAATTATATACAAATGCAATTATAATATATTATATTAGTATATATAGTTAATCTGATATTTTCGTCAAAACAAAAGTGATTCTACTGCATACAAAAAATTAATATAATAAACAACAATACAATTTTTGGCGATGAAGTAGGTTATTGCGCGTACTTGTGAGTTTTTATAAGAGTCGTTGCGATGAAGGATCTGAGACTTAAATGGTCGAGGATCATCTATTAGGGTGCTATTTCATTAAGTACGACTAGTCGTAGCGGCGGGTTTGTCACAGCGCGGGACGAGTAACACACCGACAATCGTGACCCGGAATACATTACGCCAGACCTCGGTGACCAAATATAATTTCGTCGGCTGTCAGTGGTTGGAAAAAATACTCTAGAGATTCAAGTTATTTTTATTCAGACGGTTTTTCTTTCAATATTATTGCTATCAACAATATTATTATAAATTATTATTATTAATTGTAATATAATTATTGTTATAGTATATTAGGTAAATAATATTTTAAACGTCAAAAATTATACCATCGCAGTAGACAAAAAATGTAAAAGTCTGATATTATGTCTACACTATTGTATGACGTTTGTACAATTATACTGTACATGTAGACGATTCAATTTTTATGTGCTGTGAACACGATTAAAAAGATTCTTAACTGTCTGTGACTGTGAGAAAAAGTGTAATATTTTTTTGTTTTGTATTTATTACGCAGATTGATCACTAAAAAAAAAAAAAATCAACATTTCATCTTAAATTTAAAATGAAGCTTTTGATTGAATTCGGTACAATCAAAAAGAATACATCGCAATTTCATCGCGAATTTCAATTATAATATGCATAATATTATAAAACTGAGAAAAGAAATATAAATAGTGAATAAGAAAGAATTTTCAATATCTCAACCAAATACTACGTCTCAGGTCACGTATTACTTGAATACATTATTAGATTCTGATCCAATTAGCTTAGTAACAAAACACTAAGTCTCATTGAATTATTACGGACCGTTAAAAGAAACTTCGTCTTTTGAATAAATTAAAGAATTAATCTGTAATACCTTGACATTTAATGATTTATAAACTGTATATTTGTTACAGTACACAAAAGTGTAATTAAAATATTGTAAATACTCACATTATAATTTAATAGAAATTATTAATTAATTTGATAGCAAAATATTGTATATAATTTTAGCTATTAATAAATATTGCATATTTATTTTACACATACTTTATTCTAGTGATTGGTGAATAACAATTGCATATTTATTCTACAGTTGTTGTAGTTCAATTATAATGACTTTATCACTATAATAATACAGGTGGATATTCCACTATTCGTGACACTTAATTAGTAATCATATAATAGTTTACTACGACACAGTAATTACATTTCTCAAAAAGAATAATTAACATATCAAAAAAAGTAACTGCTCATGTATGAATTTTAAAATGTGTTATTATAATACGTTTAAAAGTAAAAAAAAAATGAAATAATTTTTGACGTTAACAAAATATATTTTAAATACAAAACTCAGTATCTCAATATTATATAATATATTTTTATAGTTGATAAACATATCATAACAATATAAACTTAATGATAAATATCTGAAAAATCTACTTGAAAAAAAAAACGTATTCCATAATTTCAACATATTATGAAACAAATTGTAATAAAAAATTTAAATAATGTATCAGAAAATTTAACGTAATTTATCCATATGAACAAATTTAAATAATGAATATACATTTTCAAGCAAAACTTTTACTTTTTTTCAAAAGAAACTCGTGAGCAATTTGAATTTTAACATACCAACAAACTAATATTTTTCACTTCATGGCATAATATAATAATGGGATTGCAGCTTAAAAATAAAGGTTTAATTTTAATTCATAAAATAATTTATTCAGACTAACATTTATTTAAAAGAACAATTACAGTTTTATTTTAAATCAGATACTGCCGTGTGCCTATAATGTTATCTTGATATTTATTTTTCAGAGCAAAATGTTAACTGATAATATTTTATTTGAATAATTATTTATATTATAATATAATAACTTTAGTTGTAAAATTATGCAACTAATATTGTGACTATAAAATAATATAATTGTTTCACCGTTTAAATAGTCCTTATATTGTTCACGTATACCAGGTTATTAATTTATATATTTTCAAGTTGATAACAAGTGTTTACAGAGTATCAGGATATTATTTTATGATTTTAATTATTAGACCGAGTAATAATAGCATTATTAATATAATAACGTTACAATATGTCAATAGAAAAATCAAAGAATATAATAATATGTGCTTGTGTAAAAGATTTATGAAATAGGGTATATCTGTAAAAATTACTATTCTGTAGAAAACCACGTTATTTTCTATAAATCTCAAAATAACTGGAATGTTAAACGCGACAAAAAAATGTGTTAAAAACAATCTTTTTACTTAACATTTTGTTAAACATATTATATATTGTAATCGATAATACTAATTTTCAAAAATAAAAATAAATAAATACAATTGTTTTAAAAATGAAATTATTTTTTAAAACAATAAATCTGTTTACATTTAATATAACATAATGTTATTGTTTTCAACCGAAAATACATTACTTTATTATAATATTACAGTGTTTGGATAGAAAAACATTTCAATAAGCAACTTGGTGTAATATACAAAATGAAGTAAATGCATTTTGGCAATTTTGTTAATTGGATATTTTATATCTCTCTCGTAAGAAAATCACGCAGAGGATAATATATTTGTGGTTACAAGAAAAAACACGAAAAAAATAAGTCAAAAGAAAAATGTTGAATGTTTGGTGTATCTGTACTCTTCTCTATGCCATAGACTTTTTCCGTCAAGATTTTTTTTCTACAAATCGTATAGGTACTCTGATTATTTAGTATTTTATTGATTTTTCCCATTTTATTCAAGATAATTTTCCTTAATTTAAGGTAAAAAAAAAAATAATCATTTAATTATAGAAGGATAATATATATTCCAAATTCTCACAGATAAATGTAGCATTTGCATTTACATATATTTATTTATATTACCATGTTCGATATTTGTGTATTATATATTTTATGTATTTTATTCACTTAAATATGCAGTCAATATAAATTTCTGATATTTTCGTTTTATAAATGTGAGTAGGTTGGCGTTAAATATTGTATAATATTGATTCAATAAAAATATCATATTTTCTTGACAGTATAATCATAATAATCGAGAAGACATATTGTATTTCACAATTTCATTAGAACGAAGAAATACTTACAAACAAATATATATATTAGTGTAGGTTATCTAAAACGAAATTAAATTTTTCTTTTCAGAATTACCCAAAATGTACTTATCTTTACACATCTGCAGTATTAATTGAGACACTATTAAAAGTAACCTTTCAAACACAAAACGGTATGCCGTTAGACAAAAATATAATACTATAAATTGATTATTTTTACCGCCGTGCCTCCGAAAAACTATAAAATGCTGTCTACAGTTCATAGAACGTCTCGATGGCCGCGCAAAAAGTACCTAATAAAAACGGTTTTCGGCCTACGTATTCAAAAGATACTTCGGCCATTGCGGACAGCTGTGTGCTGACCCGTTAACGGTTAAATTCACGAAAACTCGTTGTGTACAAAAGCTAAATCGGACAAAACTGAAACCTTTTCTCGTTTTTCCATTTTTTTTTTCAACCGTCGCTGCATGTAAGAGAGAAAGAAATGTTTATACAAAAAGAAACAAACAAACCACAATATATAATATATACACTGCACTACGCGCACGCACATTCGCGTGTGACCATTCCGTCGTGACAAATGAACAAGCTGACTCCACCGTTTGGAAAAGACAGAGAAAGAGTGAGAGCGAGAAAGAGTGATTGCGAGGGGAAAAATAACAAGAAGTTTTAGGAGAAAGCCGAAATACGCGCACTTGTGCCGTGGTACCCGCCGCCGCATATAAATATAGCGTCTCGGGCCGCAATATGTTGTACCGAAATAAACGATGCGGCACTGATAAAAGACGTGTACACGGCGAACAACACATAAAGATCTTATATACATACCGTAAACGCGGTTATGGTCGGTATGTTGTTTTTATCATGTACGCGTAAATCCTCTGCACAAATTATTACACGCACGAGAATATTGTATACCAGTTTGGGTGCGGGCGGCAGCCGAACGAGCTGATGGTATCTCGCGCCGGTGCTCGGCCATATCATCGAGCATCGGTCCGGCGAGTAAACGGTGTAATATAATGTGTTATCCGCAGTCCGACCTGCAGTTACGTATAACACTGCGGTATTATAGTTCGGCATTTGACTGATTTTCCACCAAAGTTCCGGTCGTACGTTGGAATGGGTAGGTGTCCATCGCACAATCACCTCATGTCCGAATTTCGGGTGAACTTCCATAGTCGGCCACCGGTAAGATACCATAGCACCGTGGCTTTCGTCCGGAAACAATATTTGAACTGTATTGTTATATAATCGTGACCAACACGGTTGTAGAACAATTCTTAGCACACACGCGAATCAAAATATTTTAAACTTGGATGTATTACTGTCGATATAGTATCGTTCACGTATGAGAAACGAAAATTGAGAATTTTGGAACCAGTGTAATTTGAAAAATAAATTTATATGATCATATCTATATATTTATGTTACTTGAACCTTGACAGTACGTTTTTTATAGATCTTTTTTTAATTTTCAAACCATTTGATATTTCGATCTAAAACGTTTTATCATTTTTGTTCCAGAACTATAACTATGAATTTTTTTCGGAATATTTTAAAAATCATTCAAGTCGTTTATATATTATTATTATTTAATCTCACAACATAACAGATTAAAACAAATAACCGTAGTCCGAATAGAGCAATTTTTCCGTATATTATTTAATTTATTTCGGTGAGTACTGTTTTGGTGTTATTGTTATTATTGACGAACCCGTTAAAATGTCGTCTCTTCGTTTATGGGATTTTACTTAATAAGTTATAGATAACACTCATCTATAATCTGAAATAAGGGAGTTTAACATTTCAAGGTGTAAAAAAGAAAATATTTTGACTCGTTTTGTGACCACACGTTACACAAACAATTGGGGCAGTTCATTTTAAATACCCGTGTCTCGACCAAAACCGTTATATTATGTAACGAACAAACGACACTTGAGGTTTGCTCGATTTCTTCATTTGTTCGTAACGTATTGTGATAGACCCTGTACATAGTAATAATAAAATACATAGCGTGCCAAAAATATGCACTGTTTTGGTTTGATGTGAATCACGCTAAACCTCCAATTTAAAATTAGTAATATATTCGCGATGCACTTCGTAAGATAATAACGCGTTAGTGTACAGACGTGATTGCGTGTCATGTATTTTAATCCGATTTTTACAATCCTAACCTGAAATTCACCGGTCTGATGCCACCGCGTATAAGATTAATCCGTTTATTTCGATTCGATCCCAGCGAGTTTACATCCGTCACCTTCGCCATATTGTTGTATTGCCTCCCTCCGCGTACAGACAAGTGAATATTTTTCACGCATATGACGCCGTCGCTTCGTAAACGGTCTGGTGACTCGGTCATTGAATTTACTAAACATATACGATATGGAGAACCATCTTCCGACGAAAATCCTTTGAATTAATTGTTATATAAGCAATCTCTATAAAGTCATACGGTAATATTTTTCGTATTTTTATATAATTATTTTACCTGACCTAAACTGATCGTCGTCAGTAATAGCACACTTGAATGTGAACATCATATATTTTATACGATGCGATTTTCATTAATATTCTGCGCCTTTATCAACCTATCGATATCGAACACAACAATTTACTGGATCGTTTCGTTTTTGATTGATATAGTGATAGTTTCAGCCTGTACGACGCACACTATGACCTATAGGTAATATAACAGAAGTGTCATCGATTGATGAATAAATATAAGCCATGGCCGTGTTCTGATAATTAAATTTAAATAATATTGCAGTGGCACGGCGGAGAGTAAGTTAAAAGAAAAATAAACAAATATTCGGCTAAAGAGGAAGCAACAAACATTTTAAATTCGTGTAAATACTAAAACAATAATGGAAAGTGAATAACTTCTGAGAAAAAATAAACATCTTTACATAAACGCACTCCTACAAATATTATAAAGTGAATAGTATCTTAAGTGCTCTATTGTGTAAGCGCGTTTCTGTTGGCAAAAACACATTCATTTTCAATATTAATGCCTTACATAATATCGATTTAGCAAAATTACGAATGACGATTTCGTTTTATATTTTTTTTCGTTTGTTTACACGCCACTCACGTAAGCGCCGGCGTTATTTTATATATTATTTTTAACATAATTGTTGTTACAGTATATTATTATTATTATTATTATTATTTTGCGGTTTATTTCGTTCTAAAATATGAGTATATGCATTACAGATGACTTAAAAGCATGTACCAAATGAGTAATTGAGTTAACGATATCAATGAATTTATTTTTATTGTAAATACGTTTAGTTTGAGAACTCTAAACATGTAACGTCATTAATATTATGTAACGCAGAGGTGTGCGCACGCATCGTGTATCGTATCATAATGACATTTTCAACTAAACGAAGTACCGCGTACCTGTAGTCATTAAATTATCATGTACATTGTACATTTATTACAAAATTCAATCACAATATTATGTACAATAGCACAATATTTCGTTGAATATTAAAAACATGACGAAAACTTTGTTTTCCGCCCAAACTTTTTATAAGTGTTCTATTTTTGAAACGGTCGTTTTATTTTTAAACAAAATCGCGAGCTCTTAACAATCAAACCGTATTAATATAATTATAAGACTTCAATGTTAATAATAATATTAAAACGCAGGTATATTTATTTATTTTAAATGATAATCATATTATTGTTCTTTGAAAAATTAAGGAAACCTTTTGTGTTTTACATCATCGTGGGCATAATCTAAACAATTGTATTTCATAGAGCTACTGCTAAGGATTAATGTAAATCCTAAAAACACAGTAAAACTATGAAGTAGAAGCACATAATATTAGGAATGTCATCAGAAGTCAACTAAGATTATTGAATGAATTCACCGTAAATGTTCATGAATGTTAGTTAAAAAAAAAAAAAATGCCACAGTGTACAAATACTATGACAATATTATTATATTAAGGTTCTTTTGACGTCTCCAATTCAATGAGCCAACACGCCTGAGTAATTCATGTGTCTTGGACGTACCGTGGCGATTCAATATGCCATTGCGGGATAACATAACCCATAAATATTGGTAGTTATAATGTGTCACCCAAGGGGCTATACCGGATTACTATAATATTCATACTCGACTCTGAAGAGACTTCCCCGAGGGTGATCCTCCGTTTCACGTTTACCTGGAAAACACCAAAAGTAAAATTGGCAATCCTATATCCCCGCGGTCGCTACGCTGTCATAGAATATGCACATAGTTTAAAATACTTTCATATTTTCGAATTCCCGCGCGTGAATGAAGGAAGATACGGTAATTCTAACTTATCAAAAGCATTACCGAAAAAATTGTGAACACAACTTTTAAATAATTAGTTAGGTATTTAGAAAAACTGCGTTTTGGTTATTATAGATTTGTAAAATATTCATGAAAGTATCTACGGAATTGATTTTATTGTAATTTATTAAAACAGTGATAAAATTAATATTCATTTATATGCGCTTTTACGGCAACTCTAAATCTTCATCGAACACATGTTTTAATTATATATACCTACCTATTTATAATGTTTAATAATATTTTGTAGTATTACGTTATTTTTTTTTTATTGTTTCATATTATTTTACCACAGATTACAGTTCGTAGAAAAATTAATCAAAAACCATTTAACCTAAAACTAAAAACATTTTTCATTAGTTCGTTTGATTGAATTTAGAGTTTATTTTTATTGTTGAGCTTTGGAATGAATTTAAAATCATTTAGAAAATATTTATTTTCAACGAACGACAAACACTATACGGCCTGACGTGTAGAAACTTTGTTACAAGCTGGTTCAATTGATTTCTGTTCGATCGTGAGAAATAACACACGGCCCGAATTTCTGATAGGCCAAACTATTTAAATGGTTCGCTGTTTCTACTCCTTTGCGTTTCCAAAAAGTTTTGATCATAAAAACCGTGAGGAGTTTCGATTGAACTTTTCACTACGACTTTTCCGATATTTCTGAGACTTCCCAGATTTTGATTGGTAATAATATTCTTTCGTCCTTCCAAAACATTTGTCCCGCAGCAATTATTCTTCAAAGTCTCTCAAATCCCCATGTCCAATACACTTGCACGTCCTCAACACAAATCATGAACACAACATTTTTATATATTTTTGTATATGTATTATATTCACGTGGTATAAATATGTGTATGTGTAAAATATATTTATCGTCCACGCCATAAATTGTGTGCAATAGCCGTGCAAATACGTGTTTCCCCAGCATCAACGTCAATCGGTTGCTTTTTTCTCCTTCGTCTAGACACTGTGAGAAACGTATAGTATACTTTGTCGTCACACTAGTGCCCGTAAAAATATATTATATCGTGTGACCAAATAGTAGTTGTATTATTATTTTTCTGTTACCGATATAATATTATCATTTTAGTTTCTATGATATTTTTATTTTTATCCTTATCCGTTAAAAAGTCTTTTGAATAGTTAAATACCTACTAATTATTCAATTTACTATTCAATACATAAATACTTAAATAAGTCGTCGTAATATTGATACAAAATTATGTTATTTACATTTTGGTGGTTATATTACATTGACTGTTTATTTTTAAAATATTTCTCAGAAAATGTATTGTGTAATATGTTTCGATAACGAAAATAGTTTTTGTGTCAAGTACCTATTATACAGTTTTCAGGTGACTGTAAAATCAAAGTTTAAAAAAAAAATAGGTAATACGAATATAGCCATAATTTTAACTGCGAACACGGCTTTTTTTTCTAGCCATAAATTAACTACACTGATAGGCTATTGAGTTCTGTATTTTATCGCGTAATGTATTCCCCATTCAATTTTCATTCACATGGCATTTATTCACTAATGTTTATGGTTTAGTGTGTCTGAAGTAGCAGTGATAGCGCAGATATAATTTAGTGCTGAACAACACAGAATCTGGATCAATCCATGTTCAGATTACATATTATACGGATGGTTCCGGATCGAAACAAACGTTATAATCCCTTTAATCGAGATTTAAATTATAAATCCAGATTATATTATAATAATACGATTATTATTTATTTTTATCTTTAATGATGCAAAAAAATAGTATTTAATTATTAAGTTATTAATAATTGTTGTGTATGGTTTATACATTTATCTAAATAATATAAAATAAATACATAATGAACACATTCAAATATTATAATTACATTAAATATTTTAGATTGTATACGTTTAGTATTTAGTTTATATAGTGTGCCAATGTATAGACATAGAACATTTCTAGTTTCTACTTTTTACCTCTAGTTCATTTTAGAAAATGTAATTGATTATATGCGAAACCTAAATTGACAGATTTAGATCTGAGAATACGAATAAAACGGATTGAACTGAAATTAAAAATATATTTGGAATCCGGATTGGCCAAAATATTGCTCAACACTAAAATAATATTTTGATTTTTATTTAGGTCATTTGTAATGATGGATTTTCCAAATGTGTGATTCCAAACATCGTGCAATAATTATAGTATTATTTTGTTTATCATTTTATTTACTCCAAATGTTTGTTAAATTCTTAATTTTTGTTCCTTAGTTAAAAATATACTTGTAAATATCGTTTTTGTATATGCATTTTTACTTATGAATTAACTAAGTTAAAATGTTTTTTTAATTTTTTATTTTGATCCGGAAAATAATTAAGTTTTTTGCTAATTTTGCGATTAGACAAAAGTGCCTAGAAAAGATTATGGTTGCAAATTCAAATATTCCATGAGTGATGTTGACGGAATCAGATTGTATTTAACGTAAACGTTATGGCTGTATCTACTAATATTAATGAAAATTGGAACAGGGTAATTAATATGATTGTGCTGTACTAAATTGGTAATATTACACTATATTTTATACTGTAACTAATTTATAAATCAGATTAATTAACCTGTAATACATATTTAACTATGATATACCAGAGTTCAAAGCTACGAGTTATGAATGTGTTATAGTTAGTGAAAAACATCATTAAATTATATTATTTAAATATTTTATAACAAATCATATTTCATAAAATAAAGAAGAATACCTTTAGTTATTATATAAATAATAAAAAACTAATGAAAATGTAAGGTTAAACAAAATCTATTGGCCAATAATTAAAATTCTATTCAGTCTTCTTAAATATTATGATTTTAACCGAAACAATACAAAAATAAATTTATCATATCGTGCACAATAAATTGTAATTTTTGTAATACAATAGGTGTATATTTTTAAATAATCAATATCATCTTTATTGTCTTCATAATTGTTATTGACGTTTAATTTTCCATTGACCAAAGTTTATATTTTATCGAAAATGTGTATTATAATAATGTTTAAAATTCATAGAAAAAATTGTTTTAACCGACAAAAAAATATATATAATGTAATATAGAAATATAAAATCAATTGAAATATTAATCTGGTTCTTTACGATATTTAACGTGATACAAATGCTTTTTTTTATTTTATTTTAAATATAAATGGAAATGTATACCTATAGCGTTTTTTTATTCTAAAGGTATAAAAAATTTTCTTGATTATGTTTAAACATCATTAAATTAAAAAAAAATATTGAACTTCGCTCATTTTTAACTTTGTCACCGTCCAGAATCATCTGAAACACATATCAGTCGTATCATCTTATCTTAAATTATAATTGTTCAGGCACACAAAATATTACTTAATAGTTATTATTGTTAAACAATTTTAAATATGACGCTTTTTTTTGAGAATGCTAAACATGAAATAAATTAAAAACTGAAAACAACGTGTGTTAGACAAATATTTTGATATTATTTCATTATGCTGACAATATTCAGTATAATTTGTTTCTGTTCGCCAAGAGGCATAAAATATATAGTTAGTATGATTAGTAATAAATTACAAATTTTCGATTTACTGATAATACCAACAATCTTACCATATTTTCATTATAACAACATTATATGCATAGCTATAAGCTATATCACATTATATTATTATTATAAAGCCTATTAGTGTAACTTAAAAACGTGCAAAAAAAAATCAAACGTTTTCAGTGAATAATTAAATCATAAAATCACATAGATACATAATATTTAAACTTCAAATCTTACATACTAAAATATCTGTGAACTATTTCTCGTTCAAGAAATTTCTAACATACGTTTTGGAATGGTTGGACCGACGTTGAAGTAAAAATGAGTGAGTTTTAGTATCCATAAATGTTCCAGGCTCATTCTAAGTGTTTTTATTTATACTCGTGCTTCTTATATTTTTGCTTAATAATTATTTAGAGTGCTTTAAATCGATATCGGTCGTATCCGTCCGCTAGATATTATAGAAAATACATTTAAAAAGTTATAAAATGATATTTATGAAGTCCATCGTATATAGAATATTGTATTTAGGCCTACTATAAGAATCATAATAAATTACATCATTTCATAGTCGATCATAAGCTAATTATATTAAAACACATAATATGGCGTTTTAATGGCGAAAAATGGAAAAATAACCGCATAAATGCTTTATACTCCTATAATATGTTTTTTTTTATTACATAATATATATTATGTAGACAATTTATATTATTCATAAATTATATTATTGTAACAACATTTTTTCTGTAATATAGATATTTAATATGTATAGAGAGTTAATTTTAAAACTTGGTCAAGCCAGTAAAACAAATATCTGAAACTAATAATAGCATTTAAAAAAAAAAAAAAAAAAAAACTATTAAAAAAATGTGATAACCAAAAAGTTTTTGGGTATTTTAATAATTATGGATGATACAATATGTTCAAACGTCCCTGTTGGGGGGGTAAAAATAATCTCATTTGATCTATATAGCATATTTAAGATAATTAATGTTAACTAGTTATATGGAAACATTTGGAAGTGTATGAATGGGCGCCAATTTAAAATAAAAATCTAATTAACCAGTAAGGTAACGGTAAAAAAAAAAAAAGAGAAGGTATATATTATTTTAGTTATATGACTGGACTACTAAAGTGTCATAAAAATAAATTTGCATAATTTTACGGCTTGTACAATACATTATTCAGTTAAACAGCATAAAGTTTTACAGGGGAATTTTCCAAAAACGTTAAATACATATGCCTCAACTATAGGTTGGTACCTATCAGTTTTCTAAGTATGTAAATTGTTATTTCATAATTTTAACATTTTTGAGTATTTTTTTTTTTCAAGAAAAGACCCAAGAAAATAAAACAAACACAAAGTACCATCTTCAAGAAAATGTTATATTTTTTAAGGTACTGTATATTATTTTAATATGAAAAGATGGATGATAAGTGTATACCGAAAAAGTGTTTACAGAAAAAAAACAATTTTAAGACTGAGAGATCGTATCATCTGATTGGAAACTGAAATTGTCCAGTCCATTAAAAACGTCCAGACAAATAAAAATGATAAACTAAAAATTGAGGAAACTTTTTCGCTATTCAAAATTAAAGTTAATCGTTTTGTAATGTTTATTTTAAATTAATGAATATAACTTAGATTAAAATATATAATAACAAGGCAAGTCGTTGTATAAATTTAAATTGTAATTTCAGATAAATTACATATTCGGTGTACGATCTAGAAGTTTTCTTTTTTGAGAGTTAATACGCTGAGAAGAAAACGATTGGATGACAATGCGATGGTACTGTAGATGAAGGTCTACGGGTGCAGCGGCAGATAATTTATTCACCTTGGCCATTAAATCCGTTGCAAAGACGTTTTTAATTATAAACTTCTCACAGCGATAGCCACTACACACAATATATATTCCCAGACGACTCTCCGTTTGTTTTAGACATAAAACTCTGAAAACGACTTTATGAAATAATAATAATACGAATAATAATAATAATAATACTTTTGGAACGGCACCAGATCCCTGCCGGAACAAAGGAGCACCCTCGATGAGAACTTTGTACAAGTGCGTGCACTATTATAAATTTACATATGGACAGCATCTATTTGCGCTTTGGTCTTAACGGTACTCTCACGCCCGTAACGATTGTAAGAACAACGGCGAAAACCGACAGTGCCAAGACTTTGAACATGAAATTAATAATCGTCGGTGTAAATGAAAAAAAAATAATGAGACGCAGTTCCGTTCTCTCCCGGCTACAATCATATCAAAAGGCGAAAATTGCGACTGAATATTATTTTTCCAGGTCAGCAAAGATCTTATCTCGCTCAACGCCATAAATCATAAACGCATAAATATATCTAATTCCGTATTCGGAACTTTCTTACGTCAAATTAACGTGTGCCTTTTCATTCAAATGCCGTTTGAATAAACCAAACCGAGCACGAATTTGATATTGTTGTTATTTTTTTATACGCTTATTAATTCAAGTAATGTATTATAAACAAAAATATTAAAATAACACGGATATAATGTATTTCGGAGTATTTTAAATCAGTATGTAATAATTAATATTATAAAATGAGTTATAGTTAAATGGTTTGTTTTTATAGCGATTAAACAAACAGATATATAGTTAAAAATTACCAGCTCATTTTTTGCTATAAAATGTAACACTATGATGATAAGTGCAATTTAAATAACTAATCAAATTTATTTACGACTTTTTGAAAATGCGTTTTAAATCATTGTAATATCCCGTAATGGTTTTCAAATAATTTTACAAACATAAACAATATTATGGTAGCATTGATAATTACTCAATTCAATTTATTGATAAATAAAAACAAATTCGTATTACTTAAGATTATAGTATTATCCTTTTTAATTAATTTACGTAAACAAAATACAAGTATTATAATGGCTCGGAGAATCACTTTTCTTAGAAATACTGTTGTAATATAAGTATAAATTGCCGGAAATGTTCCTTTAAATACCATGCTATTCATATGCGTATACATTGAGATGGATTATTACACAATTTTGTTTCCAAAAAAAAAAATAAGATATATTTCTCCAAAATATTATTATGTTTATGAAACTATTGAATTTGTATTGTAATAAGGCTGCTTTATTAAAGTATCTTGTTAACATTATATTATTATATTTATATGTATATAATATATATTGTATGGATATAGGTGCGCGCAAAATACAATATTGAATATATACAACACATAATCGGATTGAATAATATTTGTATTTTATATGACGCATTTTATTAAATTTTCCTAAAAAAATAATGGACAATAATAATATTATATATACCATATATTTTTGCATAACTTATTGTCATGAGTAAACGATATTAAATTGCTGTTTTAATTCGAAAACCGTGTTATTTCGGTAATTATATATTGTTTATTCGTATTAAAACTTTAAGATATTGAAATTCATGCGGTCCGGTAATTATTTAAAACATTCATCATTCGAGAATTCTACATACATCATTATTATACATAGCACACGTCCTTTAAACGTGATGATAACAGCATCTGTTGCAACTACGGAATCACTTACGTATAATTCTTACGATTATTTTGTCGAAAATATTGTTCAGCCTTTGCACTATTGGTTATTCAAATCGTGATTTTAGAGCGCGTCAGGCCCGTGCGCAGGATTTTAGAATGGGGGGTGTTTTTAAAAAAAATGTAAAACATAGATACATCAATAATCAGCAAATAGTATTATAACATATTTATATTTATTATTAATTTTATAAGTACCTATGTTAAATGTGTTTTTTAACAATACCTACTATAAAATTCAAATCATTTTTTTAATAAATTAACAATAGATTTCAAATCACGAACGGGATGACTATTGACTATATTATGTTCTAAGACACACGCGAAAAATAAACATACCTCTATGGCTCTATACTATAATAGTAGTCCAATTTAATTTTTAAAAATGATTTGAATTATTAGTATCGAATTAATAGTAATTATAATTAATTTTAATGTACTTACTATCTCATCATTTTCTAGCCGTGGTTTTTTGAAAAACTTTCGAATATCCATTTTGATGTTATTTCTAACGGTGTGTTTGTATAACACTATAACTAACGTCTCACTGTGAGCTTACAATCGTTGTGTATGAACTATGATTATAAACAACTTTTAAAATACCCGAAATCCGTTATCGTGTAATCTCGTGTTCCACTAATTGCGGTCGAATAAAATATTATTGTGCGACGTGTATGCTCTAATGCTCTATACTTATATTCATACATTTATTGACATTATATTTTATCGATAACGGCAACGATTACGAATGTCGATAAACAGCAAACGTGAAGACAACACTCTATTATATTATTATTATAGTATTGTACTATTATGTTGTACATTATTATTTATTACAAATAAGATTAGAAAATATGACATATACGTAATAGATCAAAAATGAAAAACACGATTTTTTCGGCCATGAGGGGGGGGTTGACCCCCCCCCCCCCCTTGCGCACGGGCCTGGAGCGCGTATTATTAATGTCCCACAAAAAAATCTGAATATCATATGTTATTTATAAATCTATGATATTATATTAAGTAGTTCGAGTATTTGTAATACTTAGGGAAAATGGAAAATCGCTTGACCCGGAGTATAATAATCTCCGGGGTACACGAAAGCCAACTTATGGGCCAACCGTAAAATGTATAGGTATACGTTTACATCAATATAATATAATTTATATATATTATTATGGTAACTCTTGAACATAACGCCACTATATAGTTTACAATCTCAATATATACATATACGTACACATATAGATGATATTTATTTATAAATCTGTATACGCATTGAAGGCGGCTCTACAGGGTGATTTCTTATGAGGTAAACCATACTCCTATTTCTCAATAAAATATGTTAACATTTTTAATATATACTTATTTTTGAAACAATATGAAACAATATCTCTTACACCCGCGGTAAAACCATTTTTTTTCTCATTTCAATTATTTTTTTATTTTAAATTAATTTATGTATTTGGGTTTATTCCCTTATGCCATAAAAAATCCACCCTATATACTATATATTTATATACATATTACCACAGACACACACAGACGTTTGTTTTTTTTCTTCGGCACTTTCCTAAAGACACAAACACGGGGCATTAAAGATATTCTGTTCAATATCAAATCGAATGGGCCATATATATTTTTTTTAAACTACCGAACCCATTTTTATGGATTTACCGCAATTTCATAAATTATGTACCTGAAATACGTAGTGCTACCTAAATTTATTATCATTTTTTTTTTTTATATAAAAACCATTGTATTTTGATAAAACACACCTGTTATTCTATAATTACCAAATTACCAATTTTATCCAGATAGAGCATACTAGAATTAAGATTAACTTGATCACTATAATCGTATTAAAAAATAATTTATGATGCGATTAATAATTTATTGTTATTTGCAAGCATTTCATATATTACGAATATATGTTATATATTAGACTTTTAGTTCTGAATGTTCTAAACAATAGAGTGAATTATTATGTTCTATTAAATATTCATAAAGTGTGTATGATATATTTTCAATATTATACCAAAATTATGGTAAGTGTAATAATTAAAATTGAAATTTTGCAACATAATGAATAGTGAGTAATATATTTATTAACTAAACTTAAGAGTTACGAGGTAATTTAGTTAACTAAGTAAACGGTTTAAATACCTTTTTATTTTTCTCACTTAAAATAAAAATTGAAATCTGTATAAAAATATATTACGATGCAAATAAGAAAATTCACAGTAATTAAAAATTACGTAAATAACATGATAAGGAAACCTACTCGCATTGGCAACGTCAAATTATGTTAATAGAGCTCTACACAAATTACGCTTCAGTCTGCGTGTTCGGTTTTTAGTGAGAGTGATGATGGACATATGGGGTTATAAGTGGATTGCTATTCGTATTTTAATTTTGCTGGAAACTCTTGTACATTATTTACTTCAGCAAATGTTTTTAACTTAAAATCGTTATAACCACAATGCTTGAAACGTACCTACCACGGGACGTACGTAAGTAGCCTCGATGAAACGGATTGGAACACCTAAATAGCCCTGGTGTTCAAAGGTTTTGCAGGACCCCAGATTACGGTTCCATACAACAAAATTGGCCTCATAATTTATTTGTATATTAATAATTTTGTTTTGGGGTTATCTTAGAATTGAGAATAGGACGGAAGAGCTGTAATTTATTGTTCGTAGATATTCTTTTCTCCTTTAGATGAGAGGCACCGAGTTATTTGTTTATTTAAAGAAATATATTTTTTTTTTTTTTTAATGCTAGTTCAACAGGGGTGTTGTGTGTTGTTCGTATTAAATTATGAGAACTTTTGTGGAGTAGGGCTATCTACAAATAAAACATTTTAATAATAACGAACAAAGTGTATAAACACACAATTACAATATTTGATGACAAAATGAAAATAAATTCGTTTTTAATAAATATTGATGATAAAATAATATTCTTGGACCCCAAAAAATTCATTAACAGCATTGTTTTTATAAAATTTATGTATGGCATGTCACTATAAACGTTAAAACATGAATCCTTTCAAAAGAGAATACAGTGAATCTGTCTTTGCGAATAATGAATTTTTTTTACAATGTATATAATAGTTGCGTCACATCTTCTACTCTAATAATAATAATAAAAAAAAACATTTGTGTTTTATCTTAATCCATAATATTAACAACAATAGTTGTACACTGGAATTATTGCTAAGTTTTAATAATTTATACAAGCACACATTTAAGATAATCAAAATCAAAATATTATTTTGAAGATTTTCATTAGGTATAATAATACAATTTGTTAACTATTTATTTTGAATACAGTTTAACCTTAGATTATTAGATTTTTGTTCTTATTCTGTTCACGAATTTGTGTATTTAATCAGTATTTTAATAATTATTCTTTAAAATATTCTACAACTAATATTCGGATTTTTGCAATTTATTAATATACTTAACGCTTTAAAGACCACATTTTTAAATACTTGAAATTTTATTCCATAGTATGCAGTTCTCTGTTATTATTAAAACCATTATTTTAAATAATGAAAAATATAATTAATGTTATCTAAATAATGTTAAGCAGCTTATGTTTTTAAATGTTTATGCAAATATATCATAATTCAAACGAATGGTTACAATGTACATAATAACCGTAATCAATATTCTATACAAATATAAACTATTAAAAAAAAAAATGATTTGATAATTTGAAAATTATACAATTATGTAGTTTAATAAATTAATACTAATATAATATTATAATTAATATTTTATTTTGTTTATACACATTGTCTAAAATTACCAGACTAAATAATATTTTTGTTGAGCTGTATAAGTAACATTTTAATCTTGGATAATTATTTATAATTGTAAGATAAAATAACATGATAAAATATTTTTCCATAAAGCTTTAAAAACGCAGAATTTTTAAACTTACTTGATAAAATAAACATAAAAAAATTACAAAAATCGTAAAACGGCGTTATAGATAGACAAACTCAATACATTTCTTCATTATTGCTTGGATTTTACCTACATAATTTTGTTGAAATGGAATATTGTAGGTAAGTAGATGAGAGAATTTTTAAATGAAAATTTGAAACATAATGTGGTACACATTCCTACCCACACATTCACGCTCACTTTTAGTTATATATATATGGCTAAAAGGTTAATTAAGCAATAATTTATATTTTAAACACGTACGTTCAATTTATGGCTGGCAGAGGCATATTATATTTTCAACTGTCAAATATTTTTGTTTATAAAGTCAGTGATGCCATTCAATCTTCAAATTTTTAATAATGGTTTATTACAATTTTAAGTTTTTATCAAATAAAATAGATAAAAAGTCTTTATCTGATTAGATTTTCACAGTAAGAAAGTAATTATTAATATAGGTCCTCAAATATTATTAAAATATATTTATTAGGTACATTTATTATATTTAGGTATTACGTAGTTGTTAAGAATGTCATGATATACTGTACCTGTATTATAATCATATGCTTTTATTTCACCATACCTATTGAATATAATATTATATCTATTGAAACTTCGTTTAATAATTTTAAACCTTTAATATTTGCTTCACAATCAGTATTGTCGTGGCGATGATGATAATACATATATAAAAATATGTTTTTTGTCTCTTGTTTCATTTATATCCATTGCCCTGTATATTTCTCTATTCACATATCGTTTAGAATAGTATTTTCTATTTATATTTCTGCCTTCTGTTTTAACATTTTGTCATTATATTTGCGTTTGTTTTTTTTTTACCATTAATATATTATAATGTATTCCGTTTTCTATTTCTGTTCAATCACTATAATAGAAATGATATGTATGAAGTACATATTAATTCACTGTAGAGAATTATAGTTGTATATATATATATTTTAGATAATACTGTATACAATTTTCGTATGTATTAGTGTTTTATTAGTCTAATAAATCGTATCTAATAATGTATTGAATGGTCATGAAATAAATGAAACATTTATTTTAACTAAAATTCTATCAATAATTGATTTTTAACATAATAATATTATAAGATACATAGAAATAATTAAAATGAAAATAAAATTAACTCGATTTTAATTTTTCTTCCTATTTACCAAATAACTTAATGTTACGTTGTAAAATGTCATGAAATTATATATTTTATGATCTGTGAAACTATTAAAAGTTTTATATTTCAACTTAAAATTAAATAAATCCATATAAATATGTTATTAATATTTCGGTAGAAAGTGTTCAGTTTGTGTGATTAAATCATAATATAGTACAAACAATTTAAAATTTAAATCAATAAGAAAATCATTGTAATAATAATAATACATATAAATACATTAAATATATAAATTAAAAATGTAACACTGTTCATTGCTTTCACTCTTCTATTTAGTGGTATTAGTTAAATTGTCTTCGAAACTTTATCCGTGTTAAGTACCACGAGGTATGTAACACTATATCGATATCGATTATGAACAAATATTATATTCAACTTTGTATCGAAGAATATCATTTTGATTTTCGATTGATTACTATTTTTATTTTTAGACACGTTTGACACATATATTGTTACTGTTTAAAATATATATATATTGCGAATATGTCCACTTTGAGAATTTATCCAAGTGTCGCGCTGTACACGATAAACACAAAACCACGATCGTGATGCATCGCATGATATCATGCCGTTTGGTCGACAATAATATATCCACGATATTGTGTGTATTATTGGCGTGTGAACGATACACGTTATGCTTTAATAACAAAACAACGTCAATACAACGAAAACCATTGTGGAGGTTGATGAAAAAAAAAAATTTAAAAAAACTCATTTTTTGAAATACAAATAATACGATGGTAAATACTCGTGCACCACGCATATTATAGTATATACTTTTGTTAGGGTGGATATTCTTATTTATTTAGTGATTTCTTAAAAATCAACCCCATTCAAAATTATTGAAATACCAACAAAACAATTTCAGAAAAATCGTAAAACTTTATCAACTCCCCATAATATACAGTAATAATAAACAATTTAGTATATATAAATCGTTATCATTCATAAAATATTTTTATGATAAATTCCAATGCTAAAAAAAATTATGTTACACCGAATAACGAATTCATTTGTGGATTTACTATATAATTACTAATTATTATTAAATGGAAAGTGAAGTCGGCAAACATTTGTTTTTATTTTGATTGTAATTTTTTAAAATTATATTTGCGAAAGTATTTGTATGCATATTATCATATTATTTAGCGTCGGTGAGAAGACAATAATATAGTAAACAAGTTTTCGTCGTGACGTCATACTATGACAACCTCCAGTAGCGGGAGTGGTGGTGGGTTTATCAACCCGAATCAATTCTACCCCTGAGTGATACTATTTAGAAGACACAGATGAATTTGTTTTCATCTATGTTTTGTCAGTGGCTTCATGCCACCACGTAGTATGCAATGTTCGTCAATTGCTCCATCTGTTATAATAATTGTGTTAGGTGTCCGTCGATGTAGTAAAACACGCCTGTGATGTATTGCATTTTTGTTTTACTTTGTATTTGTTTTCTAAGATTGCATTTACCGAAGAATAACTATTGTGCTGACAGGGAACGCTAGCGATATAAAATTAGAACAAGATGTCACGGTGGCGACAAACTTTGTCCGGATGCATTTATTAAACCTAACCCAACCTAACCTAACCTTTTCAGTATGTGTGGGCATCAATAGAATAATAATTGATGGTAATTTTTAATTTTTTTATCGCGGGTATTCATTTTAGATACGATTAATACAACTGTAACCATTTTAAGACACTTTTTAATATCTTTTTTATAAGTTTTTTGGTAATCAAATTTCAGTTAATATTATGATTATATTTGTTAGCAATTTGATTTCTTCGAAAGAAACTCTTCCACTCACTACACGCACACTCATACGAAGCACACAAAGCAACCAATATGGCACTTGGAGTATGGGTGCCGGTTGGACACTGTCGTTTTGTCTCCTATCATCTGCACGCATACATGTGTATCCGTCTAGAGAGCAATATTCTCCAGGCACAGACATTTCCAATTCACATTTGTGATTTGAAAAGTTTCCTGAACTAGCTAACGACTTTTACAAAAACGATATAAACGTCACTGTTTTCAATATCCACACATCTTTCCGGAGAAGAATATTTGTCTGTACACAAAGGTTTTTACACGAAATAAAACTATAAGTATTTCAATTTAAAACAGTATTGCGTTAACGTAGAATGCGTATAAAATGTTTTGTTACACACATTTTACACGATGGCGTGTGGGGAGGAGTGTAATAAAAAATTGCCGAACGCAAAATATACAAACATTTACAAAATAAATTAATTTAAACGTATACAATACGATCATAATATTTTTTGTCCTAACCTAATTACAAGAATATAAACATTTGAGGAAGTCAGAAGTATAAAAGATTTATATTTATTATTTTTTTATTCATAATATTTTTTTCTGTTCGAATTGCGTTATAAACTATGACAAAGTAACCAAATATAATACTACCATTCATATGTGGGTTATGCATAATACAGCATATGAAGGTATTATTTCCTTAGCCATCGTGGCCTCTTGCCTGAACTGCACCCCTCCGTCCGCCGAGAGATGATAAGACGTAACGAGATGCGTCATTGTTATGCAGCGTATAACTTGTTAAACTGCGCGTTAAGTTACCGGATGGCTGGCCAGCAGTTATTTGCTAGCGACGCGTCTTCGCCTTCCAATGATGTGCCAATTTTTATTTTACAAACATCTATGGTATCATTTCACTGAACGCTTCGATAAACTTTCACAAAAAAAAAAAAAACCTCGTTGGAAAACACAAAGGCCGTCGATAAAACAGTAATATGGTGAAAAAAAACCATTCCGTACAGTTTTGTATAGGACGTTGTTCAACGAGAAGACGAATTGCACAGGTATCCGTCTGCTGGAGAGCGATTGGATCGCGTTCGGTTCGGATATCGTCGAAATTTCGTGATTGAATTAGTAGCGCGTGACGGCCATTTTCGTACATGCGAAACGATATTTAGATAAGCTGATGATGCCGATGACGATGACGACGACGACGACGACGACGACGACCTACGTGTGATTACTCGACGGCGTAATGTGTTTCACATGAAAACCGGCACGTCGGTGACGTTCATCGGGTGGAAGTGATAACGCATATACAGTTTGATACAAAATCTATCAGTTTTGGAAAACGTTATCAGTCAGTATGACGATACATGCGGTAGACCACTGATGTGTTATAGGCTTACGTGCAGCTCTTTTGTTCAAAAATTATATCGTACAGAACGTATTATCCATCGTATTGTTTTTGATTCGTCTGACGGGCGTCGTGCGCGGGTTATGCTTTTTACGTCTATCGATCGTCTGGATGTAATGATATTGCAGTTATTGGATATTTTTATAATATCATTAGAAAACTGCAATTTTTAGACACAACAAATAAAACATTCCACTGCGCGATAATATTTTAACATCATGATTGTAGTGGAAAGAGAATACTCTTGTAATTTTATGGTTTATTCAGAACGGGTTTGTTTTAATTAAAACTACGAAAGAAAGAATAAACAACTAAAATATTTAAACTAATTATAAAGAAATTAACAGGCTAAAAAAAAAAAAAAATACGGGAAATGTAAATCTGTGAAAAATCTGTCAACGGACGCAGGTGCTTTGGCAACGATTTCAACTACTTACTGATCAATATAGATAAGTTAGATTTTGACCTATGACGTTAAAATACTATCTACCTATTTTGTATCATAAAATAAGATAAATTGGGATTTATTTGATAAACTAGGTAATGAAAAAATAAAATATTTTCGATTTGATTTTTTTGGTCTTATACAAATTAAAAATGTAATATCTAAACCAGAAACTATTAACTATAATTACATATACTCATTGATTAGGAGGTACCTATGTTTATTAAAAACAAACATTTTTATTTTAATTAGTTACAATATACTAATCTATATATATTAATACATCATAAGAAAGCACATTCATTCAATTTAATTTATAATTTATTATTACTATTGGTGTGTATAATTTTATGTTTACACTATATTCAAATTAATAATAATTGCTTATGATAACATATTATACAAAATAGTGATTTATTTTAAACTAAAATAAACTGAGAAAAATTGCTGTGCTTCAATTGTTTAATAAAATATTTTGATTTGATATGACTGAGGTTTATTCATTTTAAAATTTTAAAATTCAAATACCATATGTTGTCATGAACATGTCTTTGTTACAAAGTCAAAAAGTAACAACAGCTGTGTACGAAAAAGTGAAACTTTTTACCCGTTCCTTGAAATAATAGTATTATTATATACCCATAACATAGTAATATAGTATTATCTATTATATAGTAAAATCGCAATATAACTAAAACAAGAATTTAAAATATTTTAAAATGTTATATAATTTTTTTTCAATATCACATATTTATAGTTTTATACCATGAACCATGGACAATATGCTAAGGTGCAAAACAATCTATTAATCTATTAACATATTATTTGCTTTATGCATTTTAGTTTATTTAATATATTTTTATGACAGCTAATTTTAATTTAGCCACGACAGTAAAACCAAACAATATTTTATGTGTTGCAATAACTTAAGAAAATTAGAAACATGATAAATGGATATCATTAGTTTTATCATCACCTACTATTTTTTAGTTTATGCTTGAAAAAAATAACACAATAAAATGTAATATAATTCAAAATGTAAATCTTGTAGTATGCATCACGTTTGTTTAGTCAAATTTACAACTCTCTGCACAGCTGTGGTTTACTCACGTGATTGCCTTTTTGGTTTCACAATGTTTATTGCTGTGCATAATAATTAGTACACTCTACGACTATCTGTGACTAATGTAACCCTATAGCGCCTGTTAATACAAACACAACCAATAACAACAATGCCACAATATTCAATATTGAATAAAATGTAAAAATCAACAGTAAATATTTGTGAACAAACAATATTAATATATTGTATATACAATGTAAATAACATTGTGCGCCGTTCAAATGGTGTTATCTCCAAACTCATTAAATATCATTCAACCAAAATTGCATTCATATTTTCGTCACATTAAAATCAACGAACACGATTACAAAAATAACAACGTACAAGTAAAATATTAAAGAGTATTGTAGTTCAAGACGATCAAAGTGATTTAAAGGAATGCAATGTGTTTTAAAATACAAGTTTAAAAAATATATTTCACATAACCGCTTTTATTATATATTTTATTGTACATAAAATGTTTTCTTTTTCAGTGTTATCGGGATATTATTATAATAATACTTATAATTACTGTAATATTATGTAAACAATAATATTGTATTAAGATGCTTGTCGTTAAGTATAATATTGTTGTTGTGTCTTGTGTGCATTCAATAACATCAGCGGACGAGAAAATGAAAAAAATAAAACCATTTTAGAAAAGGTAGAGTAAATATAATTTGTATTTTGACATTTTTCGACGAGGTGGTATGAACCCAAAGACTAAGCAATGAAAGGAAAACTAGAATTAAATATAATTTCGTAAACGATTTTGGTCCCGAAGCGGTAAATTAATCACGGAATCCAACTGTCGGGACCAGGGTCATGGAAATCGGAGAAAATCGAATCGAGTCTTAAATTATTATTATTACAAAGAAGTATTGATTTATCCGTGTACCGCGGTGCTATTGAAAAATCTTAAATTGAAAAACACATACACCGCGCGAGTCAACCAAAAACACATTTCTCGCCAAAGGCGCCGCTTTCCGCGAGCCATTATTTTACGGTATTGCGTATATAGTTTCCACCAGTCATTTTCGGGCGGGTTTTTATTTTTAATTCCGCGTATAATGGTGGCTGCGGTGTGGCGGTAATTACTATACACCCGGGCAGATCACCGATTAACGACGTGCCCAAAGGCCGCGCTTTGAGTGCTATGGTTCCGGTCACTGTATCATATTATTATTATAATAATTATATTATTTTTATTATTATTGTTGTTGTTGTTGGTTGTTGTTTGGGTAGTATATAATAATATTATAGCAAAGGTTAGTGGGCTCTTGCTCGGCCCACCAGTCGGGTCTCTTTAGTGTGTTGTGCCGAATGCAAATGATGGATAATTATTTGGCTGCGGGTTGGTTACGCGGGACGTTATCAATGCTTTGCGGCGGGGGAGGGGTGGCATCGGACCGAATTAAAATCTGGCCGAATGCCATTTTCTTTGGAACGATTTATCGGTTTCCGTACAAAAAGAATCGTTTCCGTCCGCCGTTGACTCCGGAACCGAACGCATACAGGCACGCACACGTACGCCAGTCGATTCGCGCACGGTACGTAATAATATTTTATGTGTACAGTACGTGTATACGTCCGTGTAAGTATACGCGGCGGCGCCGTTCACCGGAGATAAAATAATACGATTTTCCATAATAATATATTATTGCGAATGACCTAGCGCCGCCAATTCTATTTTTTTAAGGTATCCTCGCAGACGATAAAATACCCCGGTGGTGTACAATATTATCACTACGACGTCCCGCGTTTAGGCACGAAAATAATTTTATTCCTGTTTGGATTCGGTAGTTATTTTATTATTTTATTAATAAAAACTTTAATTGAATTTTTCTCCGGGCACCGAAAGTCTTCGCGTTTTTTTACTCCTTTACCTCCGGTTTTTGCTGACAAACAAACGCACACCTCATTAAGCTATTTCATCCGGTATATGTGTATAATAATAATAATAATAATAATATAGGTACTCGTACTTCTTTTCATCTACTGAAACGTGAACCGTGCAATTAAACTTTGATTATCGTAATCCCTGTAATCACACGCGTGTTAGAAATTTTGGAATACTTACCGCATTAAATTAAACACGCTATCACCTAGCGTTCGATATAACATAATATATATTTACGTTATGATGCACTTTGCTATTTTATCCATGAAAAAATATATTATACATATTATTTTACTATCAATCCGTTTTTTTTTCTATATTATTATAATATTATTTTTGGATTGCTACAAAAACATAGGATAATCATATTTAATAGTTGTTTACACAATATAGTATAATGGTATTAAAATAATATTTTCATGTAATATACTTCTAAATAACAATTATAACACGGCTGTTTAAGTAAAAAAAAAAAAAACATTTATTTGTTTTGAATAATAGTCTTATTTATTTATTATTTTTTTTTTAATTTGAAGGTAATAACAAAGTATTATTTTAATTATTATTCAGCCATCAGTTATAAACACATATACACATTTTGCATACCTAGTTTAGTGCAGTTCAATATAATAAGATAAATTTCTTGTACAGTTAGTAAAACAGTTATAATATAATTTGATAAATATATATATACATCGAAGACTATATTATTATATTTTAACGAATTAGTCATCATTATATATAATCAAACTTGCATAGCATAGTAACATGATAAACATTTTAAATTAAATAAATTTAAAAATAATTTATATTATTTTATCATACTTGGTTATAAAACAAAAAATACAGTAAAGTGTATTGTAGAGCGATTGTATGATCATATACCGCGTTATCATACCCGCAATGAATACTGAAATCATAAAGCTTTTATAAATAAATAATATAAAAATCCAAGTATAAAACTTTTTCAAAAAACGAAATGGAATACATAAGAAATTCTTTTTGTTTTAAGATACGTGAGTGGATTTAATTTGCAGATAAAAATGCAGAGGTTTTTTTTCTGTCGATGGAATAATACTATTTTGTAACGCATATGAAAAGGTTAAGTTTAGAATAATATGTATGCATAATAAAAAAATATATTTAACAACAGATATAGTATGGAGAAATTTAATAATTAATTTTAAAGACAAGCAATACTAAATAATATATTATATATTCACTGTCTCATTAGTCACTGACATTAACAATGTTTAAACATTATATTTTATTTCACATTTTCATTATACTTATCACACTTTATTTTATAATTAAGTTTAAAAGTTTTAAATAGCATATACTACATGCATGTTCAAGTTATTTTTTTTTAAATAAATATGAAATATCTTAGTTTCTTTTTAAAAAAATGTCTTAGTTAAGCAATATGATTTTTGATAGTAATTTTAATTAATAAGTATTGATTACATTATTTTTTCATTGAGTTAAATTAAAAAGTTCATAAAAAGTCTTAACTTAATTGATTTTATAGAATTTATAATATGGTTCATTTTGAGTTATAAAAACTATAATTCATGCTATATGTATGTAGTATAATTAAATAATATTGCTCACATAAGCTATGACGACAACAGAGAGGTTATTAATGAAGAACTGTGGACAGTAATTTATTTTTGGAATCGTTTATTTCCTTTCTCCGTTTGGAAATGAAATAAAAATAAGTTTTGTACGTACGTACTAGTATATATCTATATCTATATATATATATATATTTATATATAATTTTCATTATTTGACACTTTCAATTACAGAACACGGTGATATTTCATTGTCCAGCCATATACGTATATTATATATATATCGTGCACTGTTCTCGCCGAGACAAAAAAATCTGACGTTTACAATAGAATTATGATTACATAGCCGATAATCTATTTTTTATAACCGTTAGTCTGTTTTATAATATTATATGGGTAATTACCGGACGAGTGTTACCTAAACGGTTTCGCGTACGTCCTGCATGCGCAGGACACGGGCGGAGGAAGTGTACATTTTTCAAAAACGCGCGTACAAAGTGCTCGACTCGCGGGGTCCGTACACGTCAAACGAAAACATCGGCTGCACGTTATATTATATAAATAAATTATTAATTAGCATGTCGGGTACGGCGGCGGCGGCGGCGATGGTGTCGGTGGCGACGCTGCAGCTATTATGGAACGCTCGTGCGTGCACACGGTCGTTTATATGACATCAACAGTCGTAATACACCCGGTTTTTGCGGTCGGCGGCACCGTCGTCCTCTCGATCCGCGACGACCCGCCGGAGACATGTGTTTCTATATTATATAGTTTTTGCTCGCGCGCATATACGAATAATTCGCCCGGCGCACAATGCTCGAAAACAGTAATAACCGTAACCGGATAATGCGAATTATAAGGACAGCGTGGCTGTATAATAATAATACACAGTAATAACGGTAATAATAACGGCCGTCCGCCCGTCTCTCCAATAAACGCGTATAAACTTTACGCCGATCGACAAACGCCTTTGGGTCACACCTCTCGCCCCCGCACCGCTCGCCGACAATCATCAAAAGGTGTAGGTACTTTCGGCGGCGGCGACGATTCTCGCATAATATATACATATATATATATATGTATATATATATATATACCTTTGAGCTTTTCGTTGAAATGGCCGATCGTCATTTCTCGCACCCCCTCCCCCCACCCTAACCATTCTACCACCCGTTATCAACCTACAGTGGTCGCAAGTATATTATGTATATTATATTGTATTATAGGTGTGCGCGCATACACAATACACATCACACTGGCGCACAGTTGCTATGTCGTCGTCATCGGTCCGTCACAATGGTAAATCTCTCACACAACCGCCGATTATTATTATTATTATTATTATGATTTTATTGTTATACAGCCGCGCACACGACACATAATATACGCCCGTAGCGCGTTCGCTCCCTTTTCCGGCGATAGTGTATAGTTACGCGCGAATTTACATAGTATTATAATATTATAATAATATTATATTATGTTGTATTAGTATAAAGCAACGACCGCAAAGTTATTATTGCGTTGTTAACTTCTCCTCCGGCAATGTCAAATTTTTATGATCGATAGCGAAACTAACAGACCCGAATGTCTCCGGTTTTGGCGTTGATTTGTGGACATCTGCGTCTCTGTCACTCATATTTTCGTATATCAATATAACCGCGCTCAGCGGATATCATAAAAATAATTTCTTTTTACACCAGTAGTACCAGTAGTAGTCATTCCACAGACATATGAATTTTAGAATTAATTCATGATGTGAATATAGTAAATCATATAAAACAAATACCGACAACTTAACATTTTCTATCAGAAATCTCCCTATGATGACTGGAGGATTTTTTCTAATAAAAAAGTGGCTTTGACACGAATATAAAAAAAAAACAAATTATTACAAAATCAATACATTCTTTGTTCCATTCAAAATCGTTGTTACGTACGTTGGAATAGCGAAGATTATATTTGTGAATGGTATGGAAAAAGTGTCTTGAAAAATCTTAAATACTTTTGAATAAAACTTAATTTGTTTCGATTACCTTTAGTTTTAAAAATATTATTTGTTGTTCTTTACAATTGAATATAATTCCCTTCCAACAATCCTATAGGTATAACTTACTTTTTAATTTTAATTTAAAAAAAAATATAGTTAAATATTATTCAATAATTTTGCAATATTGTGCTATTGAACTTAAATAACCCATAGCGTTGTATTGTTTAAAGGTTTTAATCAATTATTAAGCTATTACGTGTTTTAAAATTTGTTTAAATCAAATTTGATATAGAAAAAACAATAAAGTTAAGTAATATAGTTTCCCAGACGGATTGGCGGGCAAAAGGCCAAAATCCGTTTCTAGGCCTCAATATTGTCTTTGAATAATATAAACCATTACAGAAAAAGCCAGGAATAACATTTAGATTAAGTGCTTAAACACTGTACGCATATACTCACTGTTGGGTTTATCCCCTAATGAAATAATAATATGTAAATAACATTTGAAAATTACAGTAAATCATGATACAGACGATACAGTTATTAAAGTTATCACAGTTATTTCAATGACTGATGGATACATAATATCAATAATTATTAGGTAGTTGAATTACTTAATATATATATTACTAAATGTTTTTTTAAAACATCTGGTGTAAGTAAATATAAACGAATATACATTATACGCTTAAGGCTTAGATACATGTGATTAAAAACGAGTCACTTTAAACATTAAAAAACGATTTACATAATGTCTGACTGAAAAATAATTCATAATATAAAAATAATAATATTATAAATTTAACATATTATTATTATTATTATTATTATTATATACTTCGAATTTAAATTATACAATTATATTTTAACATGATGTCACATTTTGTCACAATAAATTGAAAAGAAGTTTATAAAATACTTGATATTCCGTTATTGTCGTACTCGAAAAGTGTATACATAAAAAAAATGATTTCTGAACAAATTAAGTTTTTTGTATTGTAATATAAAGTATAATACGTTATGAAACTTGAATTTAAAAAAAAAAAAATGTCTCATACAATTTATACTTTTTTTTTCAAACAAAGAAATAACAATAATAAAAAAATTATTAATAATAAAAAATTCATTGAATAGATAATTGATTGAAACCTTATTTCTTTCCCTATGAATACAAAGTAAACGAATTTACTATAACATACCAAATACAATCAACCCAATCAGGTATAGCGTAAATATCAGCTGTTCGTTTACTCAGAGCGCCGCGAATAACACAAAACAGAAAAGAATACTTGTCCTGTAACGAGTATTTTTTTTTTTTTTTTTATCTTCGGATAACAATATGCGTTTAAGGCCAAACATGATTGAAAATTTAATTTAAGGGACAATAATTATATTAATATGCACACGCTGTAATTCGTAACAAAACAGTTTAGGTAATCAGGTTAAGATATTAAGGTAATAATATATATTATATTATATTACTTTCAAAAGTATTAAAAACATAATCGTTAAAACAGTTTAAAACATGTAAGTGCATAATGCTGAAACCAAAATAATAAAAGTATAAAGACGTGATAATTATACAGCGAGTTGTATATTATAATATAAAATAAAATGCACAGTACACATCTAACAAACTTCGTACATACTTCTAACAGTCGTAACACTTGTCCCTGGTCATTGAATGTACATTGTATTAAAATATTACGATTGTCGCTGAGATGGTGCTTGAAAACCCTATCTTACAAACTATGACATAATTACAGGTATAATATAATTACTTTATTGTAGTGCATAGTACACTGTTCACGAATATTTTTTATTTATCGACAGGTTTAACACACCTCATAATCTAGCTGTGAGTACCTTCCTTTATTACGATTCGGTACAACAGTAGTTATTATTAAAATATTACCACAGAATAAATAACGATTGTTATACTTACTACTATTTTTTTTTTCTTATGCACAAGAAAAAATCACTACACAACAGCTGTTCGAAACGTTAATGATGTTAGGCGAAATGGTGCCGAACGACCGACATAAGGACACGAATATTATTATACTATCATACGCAGACTAGTGAGATGAAAAAAAAATAATAATTAAACGATTAGATTTACATCTGAGTTGTTCTTTTGCGAAAATCATGATCACCTACTGTAAAAAAAAAAAGAGAGATAGACGGCGTACGCCACTGTTCATAAATTATTAACAGATCATAAAAAGCTCGTTTTTTAAATATTTTATTCTTCACAAAAAATGCATCGCTTTTTCACTAATACATTATACTATATTAAGTTTTCCTCTGTAAGTTCGACATAAAATACTTTTATAATTATGTTGTTTTGCGGATACAATTGTAATTTGTCCAGGATATCTAAATGTAATCTCTACGTGTAAGGTATATTTTGAATTACGGGAAAAAATTTAGTTGGTATGTCTGTATTAGGATATTTTATAGATTTTAGTACAAATTTAATCAAAGTTTCTATACACTACTTAATGCTTAATACTCTATGTTGATAAGCTTGTATTTTTCAAACACAAATAATTATTGCCACAAAATGAATTTAATTAATCAAAAACTTTGACAAAATCAACATAAGTTGTGAGTGTAAATAAGACGATTGAAAAACACGAACGTCTCGTAAATTCACAGTATAATTGTGAACAAATTACTTCTATAAGAAATGTGTAAATAAAATCTAAATCAGTACACGAAACCATAAGGTAACAAGAACGTTACCTACTAACGAAATATTCAAGTTTTCGATGAATTAAAAACAAAAATCTAATATCTCATTAAAATCTAAATCTACTATCTCTAAATCTACATTAAAATGTAATATCTAAAATATTATCATCCATCTAGTCAGACACGTGTTCAATATCTAATGAGAAAACGTGAAATCATCTTAATGTGAAGCTGAATATTGTTTAATAACGAAGATATACTATTCTGAAAATATCTATCATAAAGATAATATGTACTTATATAATAGATTTACAAACAACGAAAGCTTATAAAAAAAAAGTAGTAAGTAATATAAAAATACACTATGTTGAAGTAAAAAGCGAACATATTTTTATAAAAATAGATTCAAATGATTCTGTAAGACAGTGTTTAGACAGTGTAAGATATTAAACCTATGAAATAATACAAATAAAAAAACTGAAAACGTAATTTTAATCAAAGAATCAATAGAAAACTGAAAATGGATAGACAATTCGTTGAAATACTGTTAAATCAGACAATAAAACATATAAAAAATTAAATGTTAAGCATTTTATTAGAAAAAACGTCGTTTATCTGGTAAATATTACACTTTCAATAAGAGAACAGTCTTTATAGTAGACAACCCAATTGGAAACAAAATAACTTTTAATTTTTAATAAGACAGACATTATTCTACAATATATCATAATATATTGTTGATTTAATATAAAATGAAATTCGTTCTTAAAACGGAAACATTTCATATTGTACTGTAATATATCCAAACATAAATTACATAACTGATTTTATAAGTAAAATAAAATAATATGATTAGTGTATAATGGTTACCAGGAATAATATTCATCCATTTTATTGTATTTTACATACAAAACAGGTTTTTATCTGCGTTTTTCGGAGAGTCGACAATTAAATATGAGAAAGTTAATTCCCCATTATGTCAAGATAAGAATTTTCAAATCCCAAAATAATCGGCTTTACGTAATTGTATAATAATGAGCAGTATCAGGAACAGAAATTGAGGTAGCTTCGACATAGAACAAAAGAAAAATGGGTGGTATAAATCAGTGAGGACTGAAACATCAAGAAAAGGACTGGCTGATACATAGGGTTCATTGAATAAAAACAAATCAAGTAATGTGGCGGGTGAGAGTTAAAGAGTATTATTACACCGGTAGAAACCATCAAGTTCAAATAGCTCAGAGATACACGAAAAACGAATTTTAGGAGTAGAGTAGACTGGAATTATCATTTAACAAAATAATCTCTAGAGTAGGGTGACCATAAAAATAAAATAAAAATACGGGACACTTTAGTTACTTAACTAAAAAAAAAAAAAAAAGGAAATTCTAATTTTAACTAAATATATTAATATAAAAAAAACAAATTAAATGTATGTTGTATAATAGTTTTTAAATACAAATAAAATATTAATAAGTATAATATGTACACAAAAGTCCAAAAAAAAATTATTTTGATGACGATGGCATGTAAATTTCTTCTTTTGATGTTTTTGTATACTTTTGTGCTGAACCGATTTCATCAAGTAACCTAGTTTCTTTTAATAGAATATTATAAAACTCATTACAAGATAAGTTTTTAAAGTGTGTTTTTACGATTATAATTGATTTGATAGTTTCAACCAAAAATCGATTTTTTTCATCTGTCCACAACACATTAATGGTTGAAAAAATCCGTTCTACTGCAGCATTTGTACCAGGAATTGCCAAAGAATATTCTACGATTTTTGATATGTTAGTTGTATCAATGTTATGAGCTTTAGTGTATTCAAATATTTCACACCACTTAACTTCTACTTTAGCGGAATTTTTTTGCCATTCATGAATTCGTGATTTAAAAATTTGTTCTACATGACTGAATTCATCAAATAAATTATCTTCATCTAATTTTATGTTAGAATTATTTCGGTTGTTTTCCATAAGAAATTTAATACATTTTTGAACATTTTCCCAAGTAGGACAGTTTATTAGTTGGACCCAATGAAATATTTTCAACTGGTCAAAGTGGCAACCCCATTTTTCTACGTAAGATAAAAAAGTATTATAAAATAGATCAGTACTTTTTTTGAATGAGCTTTCATTATACATATTATTGTTTTTTAAATCATTTAAAAGCGATAAAATATTTGTTGTAAGGAAGTTTAGATGTTTTCTATTTTTTATTTTTCCAACTAAAATTTCTAATTCCTCTGCAACTTCACAGGCTGATATTTTATCTCCTTCTATTTTAGTTACAGTATCACAGACAACCTTTAATTGGCTTTGTAAAAAATGAAACCACACTATAGACATAGGATCGTTAAAAAACGATTTTAATATTGTAGGACACTTTTCCTGTTTCTCGAAGTATGATTTTAAGCCCGGGTAAATATCAATAATTCTTGTTATTGCAGGTAATAAGGATAACCAACGAGTTTTTACACTTCCAAGAATATTTTTATATTCAACATTTGCATATTCACAAAACTCTTTCAAATGTTCAACTCGAACTGTATAGATATGAAAAAATTGAAAAATTTTGTTAACTATGATTTCTACATCAATAGGTAACACATCAGCACTTGATTGCATAGCGTTGTGCAAAATATGAGCAGCGCAACCTACTCCAAAAATATTCGTTTTTAAATTGTTATTTAAAATTGAAAAAACATTATTTGATCCTTTTCTTAAAACACCTCCAAAGTTAGTATTGCAATTATCTCCAGAAAATGCAACAATTTTATCTGACAACTTATGCTTTTTTAAACTTTCAATTATATAAGTTGATAAAATATTTGCTGTTTCTCCTTTTAAATTTGTTACTTCAAAAACTTTGATTTGTATTCCCGAATTTGGTTTGAAATAACGTATTAAAATTGGTACGATTTTTAGGTTCTTATGGTTAGAAGTATCTATCATAATTGTAGCAAAATTTATATTTTCTATTTCCTTATAAATTTGTTGCATGGCGAAAGGAGCTAACACATTTAAAACAATCGATTCAGCCTTAGTTCTCGCACATGTAAATTTTTTATTATACATTTGTTTTAAAAGAGATGATGTGCAGTCCATTGATCGAAATGAGTGATTGTGTATCACGGTATGAAATGCGAATATCCCTTCTTGTGCTGCAGTACGTCTACTTTCGTCAGTGGACCCACTCGGATCATTTTTTAAAAAAAAAGAAGTTACCTTTTCGTGTTTTGATGCAGCTGATAATGCCAGTAAATGTTTTTTTACTTTTGTAACATGTTGTGTTATGTCTGAACGTCCACCATGTTCTATAGAAAACACTGACTTACATATGGTACAAAATATTTTTCCTACTTCGTCAGCATCTTGTAAAAAAGGAAATTCTAATTTTAATTGTGGAGTAAAAACGCACCGTCTTTTGGGCATTTTAAAAAACAAATTAGGTATTATGGTACACTGAATTTTAAATAAGCTTAATAAACTACACGTGACACGTCAATACGTCACTACGACTACGACTACACTGTGAATGTCATCGTGAACTCGACACTCACGTATAAATATTAATAACAAATTATATTTATAATTTTACATAGATATTATAAAATAAAAATAGACATTATATTTGACAACAAACTGGTTGTGGTGAATGGAATTGTACTTATTTAGTAGACGACGTCACACATCAATATAATAATATTAATAACATTTTGTACGTTATCGTTATATCATTAGTATTTATAATCGTCGGTTTAACGTGTCGATAATAATGTGACATTATTAGTTCTCTATTTTCAACTCGCAGCAATTATAATAATTTATTGTTAAGACAAGAATCTAAAAATAATTCTGATAAGTATAGATTAGATGTTTTATTGAATATTGTGATACAAAAATATCGTAGAATAAAAAAAAAAAAAATTATAAAATTATAAAAATTATAAATTAACAATAAAGAGAAAAACGGGAATAATACGGGACCTACTTGAAAATACGGGACAAAATGCGTCCCGTATAACTTTTGTCGGGACAACGGGACACAAAGTGGAAAAACGGGACAATCCCGTATAATACGGGACGTATGGTCACCCTACTCTAGAGTATTAAAATCGCTAGGCAGTATTATAAATACGAGTATATAAAAAAGAAGATTATAATACTAATAAACTACTGAATGAAATGAAATGAATTAATAATTATATAAAGATGCAGGAGGTCTTAAACGGTTGAGCGAAACACCATTAATAATTATTAGATAATTTAACTCAAAATAAATAAAAACGTTTTTCTACGTCATAATATACGGGGACAATAACAACGGCTAGGAGAATAATGACATCATCATCAAGGACAAGATTAACATTAATAGACATACCTTGATAGTTTATTGTGCCCATGCAATATAAGTCATTGGAACATTAAGAGCAATTCATTTATTCTGAAGGCAATTTAAAGAGTTAGAGATATCCGGCAGTTACTCAACAACAACCAACCAAGAACTGACAGCGGGCAAGGGAATAGAAATAAAAACAAACAAGAGACTGGGTGATTTTTATCATTAGAGTTTTAGTAACAAGATCAAAATAAATAGACCTATATAGGTCTATATTATGGTAGGTACTTACGTCACGTCCTATAACTTATGCACTATAGTGTTTATGCTCAGCTGACTGTAATACATTTATTGATAAACAGCTACAGAAGGATAAGAAGCATTGGTTTCCAATTAGTTAGCTCTGTTTTTTTTAGAAAAATATATTTTCAATTTTCTTTACACGCATTAGATATATATATATATATATATACGAGTATATGTGTATTTTTATACCTGCGTTCATTGTTTTTTTTCGTCGATTTTTTTCGACAGATACTATTTTGAAATTCGCCGAACTGCAGTGTTTTGATTTTCATCTAGTGTTTTATATTTGGACGAACTTTGTTCTATAGTATTTTATTTTTCAGATGATACAGCTTGGAAAAAATAATTTATCAACAACACTACTTATCGATAAGAACTCCAGTATGTATGTTTCTACCAAACTAGACAACATATAAGGTCGAGATCGAAACTGCACTATAGTGAAGTTCAGATGGATAATACGTACTAACAATGACAATGCTTAATGTATAGAAATAAAGATTTACAAAGATAACGCGTCAGTTACATTAAAAATAAATTAGTTAAAGAAGAGTAGTATTAGCTTGATAACATTTTAATTGAAGATGATGATTTATTTGATTTAATATATTATAGTCCTTTAAAAATGGTAATATCGGTATCGGGTATAATAATAACATATTAACATCACTAACTATTAAATATACATTTTTTATGTTTGTAAAGGTAATATTAAAACAACATAATATTTTATATTTTAATTAAAATATTTTGCATAATGCCAAAAGAAATCGTCAAAAGAATAACAAATGAAAAACATAACATATATTTCAAAAAATAAAACATGTTTCTGCATGGTTGATTCACAAGGGAAATATAAATAACAAAAAAATATTCTTAGATGGTAACTAAAATTACTTTCATAGGAATAAAATATCAGTTAACTGATATACAATTTAAAATTTTGAAATATTGTTTGTGGCTACCAATTTTTAATCATACACATTTTTCGTTTAATTTAGTACTTATGTATTTTAACACTAAAAACATATTACAAATTATTAGCCATGATAAAATATTCCAACTAAAACAAATTATAATTTTTTTATTATAAATTATTATCTGATAATATTTGTGTGCGATTTTTTAATAATTTCAACAATGATAACCAATATCCAAGAAAACAAACCCTGTCATTGAGTACATGCAAATTCTAATAAATAATGAAATAATAATTATAAAATCATACATAAACTTCACTGGTCAGGTTATTACAAATCAAATTTTTAGTGTAACTCGAAAACAAATAACTTGAAAAATTGTCATCAAATATTAATATTACCATTTTATATTTATCATACAATTTTCAAAATATTTGAACTATTTTTGAATTATTTATAATCCTAAGAAATTTTCATTTTTTTCCATAAATTCTAAGAAATTGTTCACTGGGTAGAAATGCTTGACATTCTAATACAAGGTGCCTCAGTAGTTGTTATATCTCAATTAAATAATATTAAAAATCTATAGCCACAATATCTGTGTTAAATTTTAACAAAATTCATAAAAATCATAAAAATTAGCAAATTTGTTGTTTATTAAAAAATTGTGAGAATTTTTTATAGTTTTTAAAATTTATACTCAAGGTTTTTTAAATTTTTCAACTAATAGAACAAAAAAAAATATACCGGAAAGCAGTTGTTATACGCAAATATTATTATCTTGGGATTACGGTGATAAAGGGTAATTCAGAATTTCCGGGGAGGCATATTAAGTCATATAGTAACCTTTAGTAAATTCCTCGGCACCATACCATGCTTTTGACTGGAAATTCAAACTATTCCATGCATAAAGTGTTTCATGTCCTAGTAAATAAGTATTTCTGCTAACTGTATTATCGTGATGGGTATTCTATGACAGACCTGTGACGGTGCTACTAAGGTCCAATATGTCTAGAATAACATTTTTATTTTAGCTAATTAAATAAATACTGTAGTTTAAAATATATTTATGCTAATTATAATTTTAAAAGCATTTGTACTTTCATCTATAATTTTGTAATTTGTAATGTGTTAATTAAAATATACACAGTACACATACTCTGAAATTATATTTTATTCAGATTTGTATGCGTCTGTGGTTTATTTGTATTGTATATTTGCTCTTATATCAGTAAATACGATAGTTCTGCGAAACTGAGACTTGGTTGTCACATAACCATGATGTAGGCACTTGGCTGGGTGTAAAATTATAAAAACGAAACTTTGTGTATAGCAGATTACTACAACATACTCAATGCGTTTATACAAGTCGTGTAATATTTTTTTTATCAGATGACAATTAATAAAGTGTAATTATTACACAAAACGATATTTTTTAGGATTTACATAGATGATTTAAGTCATATTATACATTATTATACATTGGACAATTTCATTTCGAATACATATACATCGATTCTTATATGCAGGACGGCAGGACGATTTACAAGCAATACTAAGTGAAGAAGATATTTGAGATAATGAGATATGACGATTTCAATACTTAAGTAATTAGACATAATGAAAATACTAAGTACTAAGGTATAATATGTAGTTAAAAATAATAAATATTTTGAGTAAAATGAAAAATTCCGAAAAATCAAAATAATTTAAATATATTTATGATATCAGAGGACAAAATGGAGGTGAAGAGACCTGGCGAATCAGTCTGTATAGACATATAGATTTAGTTAGATATTATACGGATGTATCATTATTATTTTGTACTGTTATGGGTTTGGTTTAGTTTATCTGTGAATAATATGTTTTTAGAGCCATGTCACGTTTCAGTACATTATTACGCGTTAAAACAATATTATTATTGTCGTGTCCTTGTTCGTACCGACCTACTTTGCCCATAAATTTTGGTTCACCGAAATATTACGATATAATATAATAACATCCGATCTTCAAACGTGCGGCATAGTTGGTGTAGCAAATCATATGTGTGATCAATGATACAGACTGCAATGCGATATTAGAGTACTAATACACATTTTTGGCATACACCCACTACCTATAGGCAATGTTGGCAATTATCTACATAAAAATGTATATACATTTATTAACTTATATAGATAATGATGTTATAATTTACCTAGTGTTTAATTTTGATAAAAGTGGGATTATTTAGATAATTTAAATATTATAGCACTCCTACAAAAATTAAATTAACAAATTCCACAACTTTTTTTTTTATTGACTATATTATAAACAGTAATTATGAACATGTTAATGTAACTATAAAGTATAAATGAATAAAATCAATGTTACTAAACATTAAAATAATATAATGAGAAAAATTGTACAATATATTAATTTCTCGTTATTATTGTTAATAACAACATTGTTATGATAAAAAACGTACGTGGTGTAGTCTGCGAGCCAAAATTAAATATTAGAAAATAGTCGATTGTATATTATTTAGTATTTATGTGTCTTAAATATTTAAGATGAAGTTAATAAGTTCATTATAAGTGGCTATAGCTCATTAATGCATAAAATAAGCATTTTATAAGATTTATTCAGAACTAATATTTATCCTTATTTTTTCTTAGTTAGTTTGTATTTAAATGTATGAAATATTGTAAGCATAATATGTTTTTATGTATTTTTATCATAAATAGTATACCATCATCCTTCATGTCATTAGAAACCTATACAATAAAAATAATAATAAAAATAAGTATAAAAACAATAAAAATGGTATTTACAATGTTATCTAAATAAATTCCACTATAATATAATTATTTTTATCCATATATTTTTTTTGCTACCAGTATTCTATTTAATTTACATGATTGTACTTCTAATGAGGATCCGTCGTTTATTTTCTGCTAAAATTTTTATAAAATAATGTTAACTATGTCTAGATTTTTAACTTTTCTTGTGTATATTCGTATTATTTTAACCTGTACTTTAGGCCAAGGCCCGTTACGTTAGAAAATTAAATAAATAAACTGTTATTCAGTTATCTATTCCCAACACTGCCTAAAGAGTATTATTGTAAATACTATAAGTACGGGTTGTCAATACGCACAAGTATGCCAAGTCTTGATCTGGCATGGTTTTCAATTTTTCATCTCACACGTATTGAAATTCAATTGAAATACATATGGTTTTGAGTAATCGATCCATCAAAACTATATACTATGCATACGCAGTATTCATATAATTTCATAGTCATCACAGCACCGGATTCGCACATCCGAGTACCTCCAGCAACAGCAAATACGATCGTTGAAGCGACACAGTAATATACTGTTGCGCGCGCGTCGTCCGATTCGTATTCGGGAATTCGTGAGAATTATTTTCATGTCGGGAAAACGATTCCGGTCAGGATCGATACGATATCTGTCAACCCTCTTTCAGTTCGGTAGGTCACCAATCCCGGTAGGTTAGGTTACGATTGTCAAATCAAAAAAAAAAAAAAAAAAATATTTGAAATATAATTTTGTATAATGTAACCATAAATTATTGTCAGTGCTGTTCTTAAAATATGTTTTAATTTTTTTGTTTACAGGTAAGTTTATTGCTATATCATTTGCGAATAGGATTATTCATATTCGGGCAGGTTTCTAGTAAGTAATATCGTGTTCGCCATTAATATTCAGAACGCAGTCAGTGATAGATACGGAGATACGTTATCATAAAACCACACAATGTCATAAAGGTATAAAATTATACTATGTTCGAATTCAACCCCAATGCGTATTAATAATTAATAAATTATGATACAAATTGATCTAAATATTATTCAATAGAAATACATTACAATAACAATCACTTGTACCTATTATGTTGTTAAATTATTCATAGCAGATGAATATAGCTTATAAAACGATAAATATTATGGAATGTAGATACGCAGAGAATTCATTAAGAAAGTGTAGAAATATATTAATGTTTTTAAATTAAGTTGATAGTTAAAAGCCTTCGAACCATTGCTGTTAATATGATCGTTTATCATTGTGTTATTATTTTTAAATATTGGATTTAATGTAAACTTATTTATGATTTATTCTCATGATATTCATAAAACATTAAAATTATATACCTGACTAGAATACCTCAAATAAGTTTTATACTTCGGGATCTTATAATTAAATAATATAGTCAGATATATAATTTTAATGTTATATGAATATCGTAAGATAGTATTTAAAAAAAAATCATCACTTTTTATAATACGTATGTAGCTCATCGTTTTTAATAATACATTCATTTCTGCAATCATTATTTGCCATGATGTATTATTTACAGCTATAGACAACGTTTTAAAATAATATTAGTTAGTAAATTCCTCATATTTTAATACGAATTTCTAATATCTCAGCGATTCAGATTCATCCAAAATGTCCATTTACTTATTAAATAAGTTTTATAGTTGGTTTTTATTAGAATATTTTTATAAATATACTTAAATGCTCAACTACGAATGAACAAAAAAATTTAACTTTTTCATTAGTTTTAGTGACAATATTATCTATTATTATGGTTAATATTATTATATTTTGGATCAGTAAATAATACGGTTACCTAACTAAATGCATAGCAAAGTTATTATAACGTTAGTCATTTGAAGTAACTCATGTCTATAGCTAACGTATAACAATTCTTGTTTTCATTACATCAGAGTTTGTAAATGTATTATGCTTAATAGTATATTGGCTAAATGTTTTAAAAGAGCATTTATTAAGTGGAAATAATATTACAATTTACTTGCAACACACGGGTTGATGTAATTTCTTAAAATAACTAAATTTATTAAAATTATTCTATTTTATTTTTTTGGTTTATCTTATTGAATGCTATACAAATATTAATAAACATTCATAAAAAAAAATATAATGTCTAGATCGATAAATAATAAAAATATATGACAAAAAGTAGGGCTTGAAATCGATATATTTTTTCTGATTTCAAATTTAAATTATTATATTATATGGTTTTATAAAATTATGATTGTTATACTGTTGCACTGTATAAATTTAGTTGATTTCTGATAATTAATTTGATATTAATCATATTTTTTATTTTTTTTCGATTTAAAATATTTCTTATAGATTTTATGATTTTATTACGATTTGGGATATTAGTATAGTGATTAGTTAATTTTATTTATATAAATTCAATATATTTGTATGCAATCATTACGCAATAACACAAAGCATGTAGTTATCCAATTATTTAACTGTGTGTAATGAAAAATTATGAATTTAAACACCAATTTTCCGTTATAACTTAAATATAATAAGTACACATTGATCATTATATTACAGATAATATGTACTAAGTACCAACCTACCATCAAATAATAATATATAAGTAATAATACTGTGTTTATATTTTTTTGTAAATTATTATTGTGAATCTTTAATCATTGCGTGTTACGTTAATTATATTACATTTATTATTAGTGATATATTTCGTAATAATTATTCATGAATAAAGATATCGAATAATAAATCTAAGAAAACTCAACTATGTCGATATCATATCGAGTTGTCAATACCGTTAGCCAATACTAATCACGGAAAGAAAAATATAAACACGTCAGCGATATTAATAACGATATGTGACCAATTTCCAATAATATAATAAATTCAACTACGTACTTTAAATGAATGCAATGACCTCCTCCAAAAGTTTTCTATACGATTACGAGTATAAGTGTTATGTGCACCAAACAATAAGACTCATCAGCTATCATTAAGACAAGTAGGCATTTAAAAGATATTTCCAGTACACAGTGCACTATAAATTATAGAGACTATTGAATTTGAATAATACAGACACACGGTGACCTTTTGGGCTGGGATTTAGTTAATGTAAAAGACAAGTCTTAGTAAAACCACAATATTCACGTCATAATTTTAAATGTTTTACGGTGACTAGATAAGTAATACATTCTCAATTATATACAAATTTTAAATAATTTTGTGAAATCCCAAAGTTAACTAATCGTTCAGATAAACATTCAGGTTAAAAATAAGCGACAAATTCGAATCATTTTACGAAAAAATATTTGGTATAGATAATTGTTCATAGGGAATTTATGTTGATGTTAAATCATACCTAAATTGTGAGAGATTTTATTAAAGGAACTGAAGTGGGTATAAATTGTCATACTTGTTTATTAAAAAAAAATATGTATATATATATAATATTTATATTGAACAAAAAAACCGTTCATAACGAATTTCTGGTGCATCCATTATTATTTAAACAATTGAATAATTTTCCAGTTATTGATGTATTGATATAAAATATATAAATTTCATATTTATTTCGAATTCATTAGTGTAAGATTTTAAACAAGATAAATTGAAATAGGCTCTTAAATTAAACTAAAACAGAATATTTCAATGTCTAATTAAAATTCCCATATTTTATTTAGTCATAAATAACAGATATCATTTTTTAAATGAAATATAAGTACATAATATACCTGTAACAAGCTCGTTTTTAATTATTAGAAGTTTTTATATGGCTTTTGAGAAATTAATTTCAAACATCCATTTGAAATAAGTTAATAAATTTAGTAAAAGCCTATTTAATTTTTGCGTTTAATGAAAGAAGATTTGTAACTATAGTTCTTGTCAACCCTTATAAGTTAGAATAATCAGCTTATAAACTGACGTATAATTATATAATTACAAGCGTTCGAGGATAAGACCAATCATATTTTATTTTAATCTCGTGTCTATCAATCGAATATCAAGTACAGCAGGTCTAAATTAAACACATTTAAATTGAAAAGTATAAGTTTATTCATTATTTATTAGTGCTAAAATTCTCTGTATTTTGAGGTATTCGTTATATTTTTTATTAAAGTTCGAAACAAAGTCTTTAGAATATACCTGTGGCCAAGAAAAAAAATATTTATTGTTTTATTAAACAATAAATAAATTATGATATTGTTTAATGGTTGAGGTTATAATATTTTCTATCATTATTGTAATTATTTAATTCAAACGTATTGTTATTATCGTTTAAAATCTTGAAAGTAATATAATAATAAACGACCATTAAAATTACAAATTACAGCAATATCATTCTAATGATAAAACAAAAAACCTATTTTTGTTGACTAATCAATGAAACATTTTAATGAGCAGCATAAAATAGTCATTTAATATATAGAAAATAATGTTTATTTTACTCTTATTTTCATCAATTACCAATAAAAAAAAAGGTAATAGTTTTAATCTAAGTGACACTATGTACCAAGATAACCAACAATATTTAAAAAATAATAGAAAAATTATGCAAGCGAAATAAGTTAATAGATACGAATCAGAAATGTTTATTGATAATATATTAATATACTAAAATAAATAGTTTATATTATGAATATATATGTTAATTTATACTTGTAGATTGTGTATTTTAAAATTATAATATCAGATTAAAATAAATATTATATGCAATGAATGTATTAAATAAATCATCAAATGTATGAATTTAAGTTTGGAGATAAAAATAACACAAAATTATGTTAGTTGGATTAATATAAACGATAACGATAATAGTAAACAATTACAATATATTAAACAATAAAATAGTTGGTAAAGTTTTCAAATTCAAATTATAAATCAATATTTTTTATATTGTTTAAATTATACTACTATTCTTAAACTGTGTAAAATGTTATTCCGGAACATTAAAAAGAGAAAATGAAACTATTTTACACATAATCAAATACTCAGTGAAAGTTTCAAGCTTTTAATATTATCATTTTATGTACTACAGAAAATAACCAAAATTGATTTTGTCGGGGACGGTATATATATATAATATTTTTTTTATTATTTGCAAATAGTTTTGCTTTATGCATAAGGGAACTAGTGTCGAATGGAAAAATGGCTCTTTAAAGTACCTTACTAGACGCATTTTTTATATGAAAAGTTTTTGTACGAAGCTCTTACAGCATTTTTCTATCGTAAATAGTCTTCTATGTAATAATAAAAAAAAAAAAATACAATCAATTCTAAGACCAATATACTACAATATCCGCTCAGATTTTAAATACCGCTATGTGTGTTATTATTTATTAGTGATGTATATATTATTTGATGAATTATCCAAAACAATCTAAATTAATCTCATTGGCCGTTGTCTCATAATTATTTATTGTTTATAAATGATTTATTATATTATTTTATCTTTTTCGTGACCATTTAATGTGTATAATTTGACTATTTTATATCATAACGCTAGACATTAAAATGTAAGCTCAGTTTTATACAAGCTAAGGTCGGCCTATATCCGATTTTGGATGACATTGTGATCGGTCGAATACAATCCTCTTTGTCTGAAACAATAACAACCTGCAGTGTTATTGTAGTCAGATTACGTATAGATATAACTCTAATACATTCGACGTCGTCAGATAAAATCGAAATATTTAATTTCTTTTGGCTAAAACTTGTATATTTTGATAGTAACCAAGACTGATTAATGACATTGTTATACTATCATCAGTGACATTTAATTTTCGTTTCTGAACTATATCAGATAATATATTTTTGTTTTTTTTTTAGAAACGCGTATCGATCGAGTAAAAATATATGTTATCATTATTATCACATTAAATTATTATTTAATTAAACATTTTCATTGAAAAATATCATAAATGAGATATAAAATAAATATATTAAACGTGAATTGAAAATTATAATTTTAACATCGCTATACAATTTACAATACATTTTAACCTTAACTGTTTTTGTATTTAGTCGTACAAAGAGAAATATGATTGTTATTAAATTGGGTTAGTATAAAATGATCTTTGGCTTAAAACAGGAAAATGTATTTAAAACGTATTAAATCATTTGAGAGTACCTAATTCTTAGTTTACCTAATTTATTTGTGCTGTTTCATAGAACAATATTGGGTTAATTAAAAATGAACGATCGTCATTATAACAAATTATATTGTTTTCAATTCAATGATAATTTTAACATTCAAACCACATTATTAGTATTCTTAAATTTGACTGAGGAAATACGATATAATACACACACACTCACACTTATTTTTGGGAAAGCGATGGTGTGTTTTTCCATCGTATTGTTGAATCTAAAAGTTAATAATTATTATATTATTACGTCATATAAAATTTGGAAAAAAAATTCTAGATATTTTAATTTTATTGTGTTTGTTAATAATATGTAAGACAAATACTTTAGTGTAATGAAACACTATTCATTGATTTCATAAACGCGAAGCAGTATTATTCATATTGGTTTTAAATTAAAATATGAGTGGAACTATATTTAAAAAATTAATTTCTTGAAGAGCTGACGAGGTTTTCTGTTCTTGTAAACTGTCCAAATCGTTTTAGGGCATCGTTTAAACGATTTACTTTATTTCCTTTTTTTATTTCCATTAATTTCTTTCTCACAAAGCTTGTTTTTTGTATTTTTTTTTTTTATTTCAAAATCTTTTTGATACTTCGCCAAACTTTTTTGTTGTCTCTTCTTTATAACAAACGCAATGGTCAACTTAGGTTGTTTCCTAGTTTCTTTAATTTTTATCATAGCAGATATAAGCTTTTGTTAATATTGATCCTTAAACCTCCTTGAAATGCGTGGTAATCAATAGTGTCTGTAGTATATTATGATAAAATAAAAACAATAATAGTTGAAGGTTCTTATTGTCGTAGTGTGATTAATATGTAATACTCTTATAAGGATATTATTTTCTATTTTAACTGTAGAATACTAAAATTATTTATTTAATGAAAAAATCAAACGTATTTTACTTTTTTGTATTACTTATAAATTATTTACAATTTTTGAGTTTATAAATTATATAGAAACTAAACTGTGCTAAGATTCGAAAATGTAGAAAATAGGAAATTGCTAAATTAAAAAGATTGTTCAACAGTGTGTTGTATTTATAATGGTATTTTATCTATACATATAAAAAGTTACGAAGAGTTAATAATAGAGGTAAAGTAAAGGGTTAGAATATGTGAAGAAAAAATTAATTCACTTAAATTTCCCTATGCTGTTGTCTATCAGAAAATTATTTCCAAAATGTTCTAGATAAGATAAACTAAATATTATGAAACAGATATGGAACTCGATTAAATACAAAAGTCATGGTCACACAGCAAAAATAAACCTTAATCATTATAATATAAAAATAGATAAATCATGTATAGAAGAAATCTTTCTAGATACTTAAATTAATTAGAAAGTAAATAAAATTAAAATAGACTTAATGAAGTAGACTTGTTTAGGAAAATTACACTGGCAAGAAGGTTTTTCAAGATAAAAATAATTTATAGACCACTAATAGTGTGATCTTACATGTGAAGGAAATATAGTTAACATATGAGTTGATTGTGATCTTATAAAAACTCGGACAATTGGTTAACGAGATAAAAGAAAACTATAGTGGCTTTTGAAATGTGGTGATAGGTACTGATAAATTCTTAATATTCAATGGACAGAAAAAAAACATATACGGGGTTATTCACGTTTCTGAAGAGAATAAAGGAAAAACAAGAACTTGTACATGATATTAAAGTCAGAAGCGATGAAAAGATAGTTCATCTACTGCGCCACGATAGTTTAACGAAAAACGTAATAAAGGTCATATTGTGAGACGAAGAAAGAGAATATGAAGATGGATAATGGATAATGATAATTACAAGGATTTAAATGAATTATGTATGTTAAAAAGCAAGAATATATACCAGTTCAGAAAAGAGTAAAGACAATACAATTACTGAAAATACGAATGAGACTTACATTTAATTATTTTTACTTGAAAAGTATCAAACTCAATAGCATTAAATAGATATTTCGAATAATAAATAATGTTATGAACACCAATTAAAAAAAAAGAGATAATATAATATTTTACTTTGCTATAATAAATGTCTGTAATTATTATTTTATAGTTGTAGGAAATATTTAAAAGTTATAATATTACATAATAATTCTCAATTCATAATAATACTTTTATGAGCTCAACAGATATATTATGATTTTAATCATTGTGCATCATAATTCATACCTCATGGTACTAAATTTGAAAACTAAATATGTTTATTTATTACATAACAGTTTCGAGTATAAAATAAAAAATATTTACCTAATTATTATTTTATTATTTTTAGATCATATCTAAACGCAGAATAACAAAGGCAATTATTATTGGATTAATGTTTATACTATCATAGAATAGTAATCAATAATGTTTGAATACATAATATAAATTGTATTACTAAAACAGTGTTATTGTAATAATGTCATTAATGAACTGTTGTTACCAATTGAGTGTACAGAATTTGATACCGTCAGTGGCTATGTCATTGATACTAATTTTAGTTGTCAGATTTTCTTGATTAATCATATTTCCTTTATTGAATTAACTCTTCAAACTATGTACTGTGATGGAATATACGGTGGCGGGTAAAGATTAAGTTAACGGTCTGTGCGGTTTCATGTTTTCATGATAGGAAATGGTTTGCTTGTTTCTAGAAATTTATCTCATTGATTTTTGACTCTCGGGGGGTAAAAATAAATCACTGTAATCAAATATTTAAAACATATTGTAAATATTCTGTGTCTAGATATAATTTAATTAGATATAATTACATAATTAAGCAAAATTATTATCAATTATATTATTACATAAAAAAATATATGTATTTTTTATAAACCAATATAATTTTTATTTTATCGTAAAACACTTGAGTTACGATCAAAAATATAAATAATGTAAAAATCTGTATAGTATTCATTAAAAATGTTCTAATATATATATATGTGTGTATAGTTGTGAGTGAAAACATATTGAATTGGGGGAAGATGATTGACACAACATCACTTTTTTTTTGGACCCAAAATTGTATAAAACATTTTATTGATTTGAAAAAAGGTACGTATTAAATAATTACAATATTTTATTTAACCGAATATAGTGTTTAAAATGAAATGCATTACTTAAAATATTGGCATAATTTGTGTATACATCAAATGTCTAAGAATATTACATTATACAAAAAATATAGTTCTGCTCCTGATAATAATCAAAAAGAAAAACATAAAATGCATTATAATGATGAAAGTGTAAGGAGGTATTCGTATAAACAGTTTAAGATAATATACAACATAAAAATTATAAAAAAAAAAATGTTTTACCGAGTATGTAATCTTCGTTAAATTAGACACTACCTATTATATACATACAGCATTCAATTATAATTGAACGATATAACAGACTCTGAAAACTCAACAGACGTATTCAAATTATTATATTTTAATTAAACTACGTACGGCAGTTAGTTTAAAACACGCCGTGCGCGCAATACACATCGACGTTATTTACAAAATATATGGAATTTTATTAAAAAATAAATTAAAAATCACGTGATTTAAAATGGAGTATTTAACGCGTATATTTATAATATGATATGTATACCACAGCGATTTAATGTACCGAAGACGACTCGCTGCAGGTAACGACTGTCGACTAAATCATAGACGTCCGGAAAACGAATTGAAAGCAGATCACACCGTGCACGGCTGACCACGCTAATACATACCTAATATTACGATATTATTTTGTGGCACTACTGTGCGATGTACCACACACGTTCTTGTATCGCGGTGTAAATAATCGTCAACGATTATATGAACGGCGACGGGCAAACACTATACAATATTAACAACCGATAATAATGGTGATAGCAATAATAATAATAATAATAATAATAATAATATGTCCCCGCGAAAACACTATATACACCATTCGTACACGCGGCACAATAATAATATCGATAAATCGCGTGTACCACGACGCGATTTGAGGCCGCAGATGGTTTGTTATCGTGGGCGTGGTCACGTCGTCGGTGAGAAACGGTGTAGGTATGTCGGACAGCGGAACCCATTTGCAATCGTATAATATTATTATTACAGCACACGACGACACGGTATATTAGGTATACGCATTGTAGGCGAATATAAATCCGCGGACGAGCTGATATTATTATATATTATATGTATATATATATATATATAACTATTGCTTTATACGAACTCGAATATATTATTATTATTGTACTACCGCAGAAGACGTTTCGATTTGGTATGTGCAGAATTTCAATCCGACCGATATTGCGTTTCGGAACGCACAATATGATGTAGGTATAATAATAATATGAACTACACGCTTTTAATGAAAAAAAAAAAAAAAAAGCTACTACAGCTCTAAATCATCGACTTACGAAGTATGCGAAAATAATATCGGTGCTTCGACTCGTCCTCGCGGTTGTATAGGTATTACCGTATAAAACGTGTTTACTACATTATTATCATGTTACCGGCTTGATGCACTGAAATATTATAACATTTAAAAAATATATATATATGTATATAATATATGCGTACTGTACTCGTGATCGACTCGTCGTAATGTCTATGACGTGCATAATACTAAACCGTGTCCGTCCGGCGTGGGGTGCAGTGATATCCAAAATATAAATAACCGCCCCGGCGATAGCGGTTGCGGCGACGGCAATATTATCTCGAGACAAGTGAGTAACAAAACGGTTCACAGTCGTGACCTTACCTATTATCGTCAACTCGGCGAGTCATTGATTAATAGTCACAGCCAGAATATGGAGGCGGTGTGCGTTTATGAATAATCCACTTTGCAGGAATCGCGGCTGCCGCTGATGGATTCCATTAGACCCGAATCATTTACATGCCATTGTATTTGGGTACTTATTCCTCGCGAAAATCGTCTTCGTTGAATTAATTATGAGCCACCTAGACGATACGCGGACGGGAGTTGTGTGTGCCGGCAGAGTATAAAAATCATTTCTCCGGTTTTTTTTTTTTTTGTTTTTTTATTTATACATTATTTTTTTATTTTTTTTTTTTTTCGTCACGGCGTTTTCAGACGTGTACATCGTAGCCTGTTCGCGTAAATTATATTTTTAAATCTGAGATAATAATATGATGGCCTATGTTAGGAGCCAGTCGTTTTACCATACCGAGCCAGTTATAAATAATAAGTACGGGATAAGTATCGCTTACTATAGTAATTTTATATAAATTGAGGTATATAATATAGTATAAACCTCACTTCGTCTATTAGCTTAAACCTGCATATTATTTAGTAAATTAAAGGTATCTCTCGGTAAATAATATAGTCATACATTATATAAACTATCTTTGACTTATTTATTTTTGTAACTAAGTAGGTAAATATTGTACATACACACATTTTATTTTAAATTGTGTACAACTTTTAAGTGGACTTGAGATATATTATATGATTTTATTGTGTACCATTTCTACGGGGCTAGGTTAGTTTATGACGTTTTATTAAATTGGTTCATTATCAATGATGTTGAAAATTAATTTAACAAATACCATTAATTTAATTTAACTTCAGTTGATTAAAAAAAAAAAAAAAATGCATATTAGATAAAACTTGGATAACTGCTGTCTGTTTTTATGTCCAATAAGATGTAAGTAGTAAGTACAAAGTAGCAACTGCCATAGAAATAAATAAATAAGTAAATAAATAATGGTGACAAAATAAAGATTTATAGTTTATCGATTGACTAAAAAATCGTGGAAAATAGCTGGCAAGTAATAAGTAGTGCGAAGAAATACTAAATAAATGTAATAAACAGAGAATGGAAACAGTGTATAAATGTATAATATACCAAGATAAAGGTATCTTTACGATTATAATATTATAATATAAAAATCGTAATGGCCACAATTTATGATAATCGTATTCTAAACTTTACTATAAATAGGTATTATGAATATAATTCATGGACGATTAATGTTTCCTCTATTTTATTAGTAATTATTATGAAAAATTAGTTTTTATCTATAACTATAAATATAATATTTTTGTAAATTTACTTTTTACTGTTAATACTTTCTATATTGAGCAAATTTATAGTAGTTGAAACGGTAATAAGCAAATTCATTTTCTAGATAATATAAAAATTTTAAGTTAACTAAATAAATTGGGAATATTAAAAGAAATATAAGTTTGTTTAACGTAGAGGTAAATTATAGTTAAATTAATTAAGACTTTAAACGAATAAAGTAAGTTAATAATATTATAAAGTTAACTTAAATGTTTACAAATATTAAATATAACAAACAACTATTTATATATTTATAATTTGTATTCACTATTATTTAATATGTCGATAATATTATGATCCTTGAAGTTTATTTCTAATATAATTGTAGATTTATGTATTCAGACTTGTTATTAAAATAATCTTTAATTCGTATATCATGTAGTTAATTATTTTTTTAGATTTTCAAAATATTTTAGATTATTATAAATGAATATTGTTTTCATTTTAAATATATTAAAACAATTTTCATAGTCGAGTCTCACTTTAAATATTTTATTTCAAATGCAATAATTATTTATAATATTCAAGTAAATTTTTAAAATGTAGTAGCGATCGGTGTACTAGATCTGTTTGTCTGTTCCAATTTTCATTTCATTTTATTATTAAATTTTGTATATACCATGTAGTTTAATATGTGTTAGACAAATAATTTTATGAACAATACTAGGTATCTTGTTCAATATTTTATTTAGATACCTACTTTATAAATATTACATAACACAGTATATGCAATATGCATCGAAGAAAATAATACGACAGTCATGTATTCCTAAGTTAAATTGATTTAAAATATTATTTGACGTTTGAATTTATTAATATTTTATTTTAAGAAATGTGCATAATAATTTACTCATTATTATATTTAAATATTTATCAATTATCAGTGATATAATATTATACTATATTATACATATATAAATACAATATAGGTATTTTTCAAAATATTACAATATATTGTGTCTTGTTTTACAGTTATTTTAAATACATTTTATTAAAAATTGTTATTATTATTATTATTATTAAATAATTTCATATCGTTATCATGCATTACAATAATTTATGGTAATAATAACTTAATGGGTTAAAAGTATAATATTTAATAATTTTTTAAAAATTTTTATATTCTCAATTTAATGTTAAATAGACAATGTATGGTTTTTTTAGTGATTCGAAACTTTTATAATTCAGAGTCCAAGTACATAATACTATAGTCTATAATAGTTATTGGATTTCAAATACCACAAAAATACACTTTATTTAGTCACAATTATTATTACTATAAAGAAAATATTCATTAATAGGCATTTATTTAGACACACATATTTGTATTCTTATATTCACGTAACTCGAGACTATTGTTGGCTTGTTATATTTAAGTTACTTACAGACTCACTCAAATATTTAAAGTCAAAATATAGCTTATTGTTCTATAATATTATATTACTATTTATCAATGTCATTATTTCAATATAAATACATATTGTGCTGTCTTTGGACAAACCAATTTTCGTCACGTTTACCGAAAAATATGATGTAAATAATTTGGAAATTAGGAAAGTTTTGAGATATTGGTTTTGATAATTTATTACCAACGAATAATAAATTACGTATCTATAGACCAAGTATTTAATAATAAATAAAACATCCTTATAGTCATCTGTGACCTCAATACAAATTCTTACAAAAAGCTCTTGTAAGTCGTTTTAGGACTTTTAGATTTACGTTCCTAAATTCATTGAACTGAAATATATTTTGTATTTAAATTATTAAATAATTATCTATGTTGAACTTTAAAATAACTTTTAAACCTTAAAAAATATATTTTAAATCCTATAAAATACAGTTTAAAATGTATTTACAATTCTAATATATTATACAATAGAAAATTATAAATTATTCACTTAACATTTTTAAAATTTTAAAAGTAGAAAAAGTATCTTTGTGCACATATCTACTTCCGGTAAAAATGTTTTAATTTATTTAATTAGGTACTTGTACCTAAATTATACCAAAACAAAGTGATAGAGAATATGATGTGTACGATAATAATAATAATAAAATACATCATAAAGTGCGCGAAAAATATTTGCTGTTCACAATTTTCGAAAAAAAAAAATACAATAAAATGGAATGAAAAACAAAAAAAATAATCACAAAAAAACAAAAAAACTATCAAAATAATACGGAAAACAATAATCGTTTCAAAATCGAATTCAAGACGCGTTACGCGGTTAAAAATAAAATGTTTATTTTTGATTTGCCGCCGTCTACCGATCGATCGGCCTAAATATTATTATTATTATAATATATAGAGCACTGTCGATCGTCGTTGCAGTGTGTCGGACAATAACAATAATATTTTCGGCAGACGATTTTTTACGGACGGGGGCAGCGCGTGTGAAACGATCGCACACCGCAATACCACCGCGTTCGACGACGGGGCGTGTATGTGGCGTGTGTCGAGCGTTTAATTAAAAACTCCGGTATTTCATCGTTGCAGCGTGTGTTTGTGCGTATACGCATGCACACATATATTAGAAGTCACGGGGGTAAAACGTACGAGTTCGAGACCTGCGTATGGGCCGAAACACCGTACAAAGCGCACGACGCGCACACGGCGCTTATTATATACGTATATAATACGGTATATATGTATATAATATATATATACGTGTGTATATTATGTGTACGCGCGTATACAGTAGTGCTGTTCTAACAATAGACATATGTCTGGGGAAAAAAAAAATGCAAACAGACGAACAAAAACACTCTATTTGTGTTGAAACATTATAGGTACGGTATATATATACACGTCATAGTGCTGCATGCGCACGACCTCATATTATTATTATTATTATGCATTATATGGGTACACACCTATTATACGACGTACTGCTACGCGCGTACCAGATATTATATGATGCCTATCCTGACGATGATGTGAAATCCTATTCCGCCGTCGCTATATCCGGCGATATCGATTCGCGATTAATTATTTTTTTTTTTTTTTTTATTCGACGCGACGGTCTATTGTCGTCGTAGTTTTTAAACGAAACCGGCAATATCTGCAGTCGTAGACTGTAAATCATTACACGGTCGGTAAAACACGTTATTGTTGTGTTGCGCTGCGGCGAACGATCGATGTTTATATGCGAACATATTGCACTCTTCGATAACGCTATAATAGTAATATTTTAAGACGGCTAAATTATTGTTTATTAATTGTTCGGCTGTACAAATGTCGTTAAAAATGACTGATCGCGCTGCACAGAGAAGTGCAAAACAAATTATATACATATATGGCGTATTGTATATTCACAGTGGTACTATTTTAATTACAAGACGTACCTACGTATATTATATAAGTGGAAATCATTAATAAAAAAATATATTAGTTTCAATGACATTACGTCAGTTTCGTTACATTATTAGCCGAAAAAAAATCGGTTTTGCCGTATCCGTTTCCGTACATCATGTTACGACTACAGAATAACTCGTAGACTAAACCGTACAAAAACAAAATATCAACAGTACTGTAGTATAGTTTAACGTTAAATATAAACTATCGGAGTATGGCTAATGGTGTTTTAATCGACTAACACAATTTAGCTCTTGAATTTAATTTTCATTATGTTGATTGACTCCTGTCTCTTTATTCATTCAATTTGAGCGATTTTTAATTAGTACACAGTATAACAACTAGTTGAAATTCGTGGAAATAATAATAAAATTAAATTTATATCAATTAGCCGAATTAACGCTTCTAATGATTAAACCGTTAAATAAATGCGTTCTTTTTTAACTAATCATAACCAGTTGCCATGTTGTACTTCAAATCAATTTAATAAACATCATAGTAATATATTACTTAATATTACTTAATACGATGATTAATCAGCAATATTTGCTAAGCACTGAATTATTAATCTAAATTTAGATGAAATTAAGGTGTTACTAAACTAATTTTCTTAGAAAACTTTATCAATCTGATTTTGCTCTCATTTTAGATACTGAGAGAAGCGATAAACGTATAGATTTCACAAATCCTTTTATCATGGTGTGCGTTTTTTTTTTCGTTTGAATAAACTTTTCCTAGCAAAAAAAAGGTTTCCATTATCAACTTTGAAGGAATCTATTGTATATTAATAATAGAAAATTTTATCTAGTCTGTACTTTGTTATGTCAAAAGAAGAAATTTATCAGTATTACTTAAAATAATCGGTAACAAACAATACAACAATTTGTTATTAAAAAATTTAGTATTGAAATAATATTATTGGTAAACATTCCGGTACTCTTATGTTCTGTTCCCGCTGGTATTAATTGTATATTGTTGTCGGTATTCGCACTCGAAATTTTATCGCCCGTCTTATCGTAAAGTGTCATCGATGTCGGATATGCGAAGAGTCCAATCGCCACAACGATGGACCGAGTTAGAGAAGTCGTGTTAATGAATCCACAACAAATCACGATCAGGTATAACGTTATACATATTTTAGTGTTATCAATATAATATTACAATACCAATATACAGTATGTATGATATTCTTAACATGTACTGTCGACCCTGCCTAAACATTTTTAAAACTAGACAACATGGGTAATAAGTTTGTTACAGACGTTACAGTCTACCTTCAATAACGTTCATCTTTTGAGTTTTCAAACTCTATTTGCATTCTCATCCGTCCTACCAATCAAGCAACATCAAAGTGTGCCAGTATCTTGAACTATATTCATCTAGAGGATGGCGTTTGTACACAGTTATTTATTATTGAATTCAAATTTAACATATTATCCATTACAATGACCTACTCAATGAAAAGGTACACACAACTGCACTTACTGAACAACCGAGCGTTCTCCTACTTGGCGGCTTTCTTTAGTTTACACCACACACTAGTTTGCCGGAATTAACTATATACCACAGAAACGGCGATAATATATGCATTTGATTCAATCTTGACTCATATGTGAAGGGAATCGACAAGGTATTGTCTGCCCTCCATTCGGTACTTTTTATTCTTCGTGCACAATACACAGCTAAGCTAAGTATATTAGTTTAATAGTGAAACCAAATAAAATATTATATTATTGTATACACAAACCTCGTACATGTCACCTTATGGTTTTCTTTTTTTTTAAATATATAAACGATTTAAATAAATGATTTTTACAATTTTATAATAAATATATTATTATACATAGATAAATTCAAAAACTATTAACAAGTTTATAAACACGAGATTTATTGTTTTAGGTAAAATATTGTGTTTTTTCTTTGAATATATAGGTAGTTAAATGTAATTTGCTAAGTAGGTATTAAAGTATGCATATTTCTTAATACGTCATGTCACATTCATTTTATGAAATAATAATAAAAACAGTTTGAGTAGTCATTGTTTTTTAAAAATCATACTTTTAAATTTATATAATATTAAACATTATTATTATTATTATTATTTATTTATATATTATGATATTACTTTAAGAACAATAAAAACTTTAGTTATTTTTTAGCACAACCATAAAATACGTATCTAAAAGTTATAACTTCAAAAAGGTAGACAATTTGGTACCGCTCTGCTATACATTAGGTGTCGAGTGGTTCACTATCATGGGTGTGTTAAATTTGAATTCAGTGATTTATTATCATTGTAAACGAAAAACGAAAAACGATTCTAAGTTAAAACGGTCTGTCACCCTATATCACTAAGTAAGAGTATATTTCATGATTTTATTTTATGTAGCTACTACATAAATACGTATATATATATTATAATATTATTTAAACTTATAAGTCAATATCATCTAATCCTAAAACAGTGTGAATACGTCTATGGTATAAAAAGGTAGATAATAACTTAAAATTAATCTATATGTTTTTAAAATTTTATTCCGTATAGTTAATTATATGCGTTAAAGTTTCAAGGTTATAAAACAATATTATTTTAACAATAATATCGAATTTGTGTAAAAATTCTTGATTTTCTTAATTTTTTGTTGGATCTTTCCGATTGTATCAAAAAAATACTTTTTATATTTAATTTATATAAAATATAAACTAGATACAATTTGGTATCTGAAAATAATCTTAAAGTTCAAAAACGAAGTAAAATAAAACACAAAGTATGTACAATTTATACATTCATCGCTTCACTCATGATCTGATATATTTAAAACTATGTATGACATATTATATAAAATCAACTAAATATTATTGATTTTAGTAAAGAATATATTCTTAATAAAAATAATTTAATGTTTGATAAATTGTTTCAAGAATTTATTCAGAGTTAAATTTTAGGTTATAATTAATTTAACTATGCGCAAGAAAGTATTTAAGAAAAAATATAATCGAGAATACTGATAAAATAATAATCTCAAAAATATTCATTAATATTCTTGAAATATGCAAATATAAGTTAGGAACTCGACAAGGAATTTAATTATAGTATTATGCACTCTCTACCTACCATCAATTGAGTCATCATGAGTGTCGGTATGAATAAAACAGTTATATTTTCAGTATACCTAAATCAAAATAATACAAAACATAAATATATAAATTAAAAATGTTTCACTAATCGTTTTACTTTTAATTGAGACGTAATAAAAATAGTAAAAAAAAAAAAACATTCTTATATCTTCAGAGATTAAATTTGGATATAAACAAGTCATAAATTCTTTGATAAAAAAAATGTATATATAGCTATTGGTTTTATTGGTAATGGTATGTGACTTTTGTTAATTATATTTTTATGTTGACCGTAACAGTGTTTGTAAGTTTAAAAGGGCACTTTTAAAGTTTTTCTTATATTTGTTTTTTAGAGACTTTACACAATTAATTTTTACAATTGTATAGTTTTGGAAACAATTGAAAAACTAAAAAAGAAAAGTGAAACAAAAGTCGGTGTCATATAAAACAAACTATACTCTGAGTTTGATAACGTTATAGTGTTTTTACCAAATAATATTTCTGTAGTCTTAGAATTTCGAATAATAATTTTTATTAACATTAAAACATAGTATTTATGTACGTCGTATAATTGAATATGACAGGTACATAATACACACGTTAGTCATGAATTATAAAAAGTGAATTAATACGTAAATGGCCAATCTTTGCATTTATTGCGAAACATGCAACGGTTAACATGGTATGCGTTTACGATCTTCAGTGGATTTTCTGATTTATCTATTATTTGCGTGTTGCAACTTCATTAATTAATTAATTTCGCGAACACAACAGGAATGGTTGTAATTTCGGCGCGACATGCAGTGATTTATCCACGGGACATTATTATTATAAATTTCACTATATATCTAAAGTAATTACTCTGGATGGTAAATAAAAAAAAATACGTTATTTATTCTAACATAGTTTTCGAAAAGTCCTAGGAAGCTTCAGTCACATTGATAAGTAATAACCTATAGAAAATACATTTTTTGCATCCACGATAGTATAATGATTTACGAACGGAGAAAGGGTGTGCAAATAACGACTGTGAATATTAACTATTAATTATAGAATCACGTGACATCTGCAGTGTATCATAATAATACGTTACTGTCTTAGTATAATTACGATGATTATTATCATTATTATGCCGAACACGGAAAACACTATTTTCCCAAGAGATTTCATTTGCAATATCCGACGACACAGATCGACTATTTTTATCATGGCCATCCATTCTTCGGGAGCGTGTCTACTTTAGACGGATCCTCGACAATAAGCAAGCACTTATAAACAATGTAATGTGTAAACGTGATGCTACAATATTATTACTTCTGTACGTGGCTCACAGTGATGATTAAAAAAACTAAATATAGGTGACGGTGGCAATAACCTTTAAGTCTGGGATTCGTCGATCATACGAGATTTTCCAGTCTATTATTATATTAATAGGTATCTTAAATTTGCCACGTGCAGACGACGAGAGTGACATACACAGCATAAATATAGTAGTTATTCGGGGGATGGAATTTTAATGCACTTGCTATATTTATAGATACGTACCGCTTAGCTGAGTCACTATAGTTATAGAATTCGTGTAGGTAGATAAACAACAACAACAAAAAAAACCAATAATATTTCAAAACATTTATGGACGAATTTAAAATGATTTAACATCGTACATTTTTATGATTTTTGGATCGCTAATATTATTCCATATATTTATCGAATAATATTAAATGTCACAATATCAATGGAGATATAATATCAGTGTATAAAAACCACGGAAAGTTCATTCTCACGTCTTGATTTTAACACCATATCGTCACACGACACACATTTTATTGTATTTGAAGACTATACTGTTAATACGTCTTAATTTATTTGTTTGAAAATGTATAGTTCCTAATAATAATATTGTAATCGACAAATTATGGCACAATTTTGATTACTGAAATATTATTGGAAATAGATAAAAATTTGTTGCGATATGGGTACGACGGTACGAGTATAAAAAAATTATTTCATTATAATATATGCATGAACGTATTTTAAACACATAGCTCAACTTTTATCTGCATACTAAGAAATATCGTAAGTAAACAATTTTTGAAATTTAAGACGACCGGGATAACACTGTGTTATTGTATTATTATCATAATATTATGTTGAGTGTGAAATATAATTACATTATGCACGAAACGGCAGTGAACATTATATTAAGCAAATAACTCGACACAGAACTTTTGTCATTTTATTTTCACGAATGAATATTAGATATGGTTGAATTTATATTTTGTATGTCGGTGCACACAAATATTCCATCATTTTTCATTTCAAATGTCATGAAAATTAGAGAGCGCCGATACTGCGTCATGATTCGTGTTATACACGTCTGAATAGAATATTATGTCGCAAAAATCGATATTATTTACCGACAACAATTTATTGGGTATAGATATTAAGATAATTCTTGATCCACAGTATCTACATTTTATTTCGTTGTTAACTTTTATAATTTTTTTTTCAAACTAAGTTTTAAACTCTATGTCCAGTAGATTATAAATCTTCGCATAAATTTACCTTGTATTGTAATCACTGTCTTCAAAGTTTTTGTCAGAAAGTTCTATATATACCAATGTTTTTAGTAGTTATACGCGTAGTTTTAATTTATGCTTTTTCTGTGACAGCCATTTACTGCACCATCATAATTTAGTACAGGAAAAGACTATTCATTTTTCGTACGATATTAAAAATTGACAGAAAAATAATAACCCCCTAAACTATTTGATGTTATAATGAAATGAAAAACAAGGTACTAAATACCTACTCTAATGTATTTATATAATAATATTAAAAAAAAAAAAAAAATGTTATATTGAATCTATAAAACGTACAACAAATTATATTGCTAAATGACTTAAGATATTAATTTTTCGGAAAAAGATAATTTATGACACGATTTATTGAATACGATAGTTTTTTCTCAATTATTATGCGTTTGAAGATTATCTTATTGTGTTTTTAAGAATTACAATATGATTTTTAAAATAAAAATAATAGTATATTCTACTATATACATAAAGATTATTTAATATAATAATAAGAAAAATTGAGTTACAGATGATAGTCCATATCTCTACCGTTAATTAAATTAAAAATATGACCAACTATTTAAATAATAATAATAATAATAAGCATTGTAACAAAATATAATAAGAGCAATTATAAATATTGAAAACAAACATTATATTAGTTAATTATAATAATTAAAAGTAAAAATAGTTTAATTTTTCTTCTGTCAAATAAATTAGCATTTATGTAGACAATCTTTATCTTTATTCTTTATTATGTTAGCCGTTAGGTAATATGAATAAACATAATAATATGTTATTTTACCATGAGTTTTTTTAAGAAATGGATATTTATATTTTTAGGGTATTTACAACTTAGTGTAAAATGTCATATTTTAAGATTGAAAACATATTAAAGAAAATAAACGTGTTTTAGACTTTCTAATAATTATTTATAAAAAATGAATTGGTTTTAAATTATAAGACATTTATTTTTGTTAAGTATACAGATATTAGTTGTACTTTAGTCTTTCAGCTCCAAGATTATCGTTGAATTATCTACATAATATACAAATATAAATTACGATCATTAACATCGTTAATTTTTTTTAACTTCTATATTTCTAAGTTTAAAATCATTATAACCTTTTTAGTAAACGTTGTGCCATTTAAAATCGTTTTAACTTAATAGATTGTCATTTACTTTGACATATCACACAGTGAAGACACAAGGTGAGTAAAATTGGACAAGAGCCAAATTATTTTATCTGAATATTGCTTAAAATTAAATCGAATAATAAAATATAAAGTATTCAATTTATGAAAAATAATATTATTTAAAATACTACTAACACCTCATAACTAATAATTAATTGTTATGTTTGTTTTATTTTTAACATTACCGTATATAATATTCATGTTCTATAATAAATTATTTATGTAGTTAACTAAATCATAATTATTTTTTAAATGAGGAATTTAGTAAAATTTTAGAACTCGGGTTTATCGAAAAACTAATACTATTGTATGCAAGTAAAATGTAATTTAATACTTGAGTTGATCTTAAATATTTTATTTTATTTTTTTTATATCAATTTTTAACAAAAACTAAACTTTTGCTTTGATTTAAAACTGCCATAAAATTATTTACATGTTTGAAAAACATAATGTAAATATCTAAAAAAAAAAAACAAGTTTAAATTTATTGATTTTCCAACGTTGGTATAACTAAAAATATCGGACATTTGCCAAATATTATTTTTATCTACCCTTTGATACTATAAACTAATGGTAAATAATTTAAATATTTAATCTACGTTGAATAAAATAAATTATCACTGCAATATTGAAATATTACGGTGCAATATTTACAACGTTGAAATATTTCAACTTGTTAAAAATTATTCGGGACATTAATATTATATTATTACAAATGTATAATTTTTGTTTTGTATTTTTTTAAATTAGTTTTAAAACTAAATAATTAAAAATAATAAATTGTTTTTATTTGAAACACAGAATTTCTGTTTATTAACTAACTGTGCATTCGTAACAATAGTATATTCGCACGGATGGCGAACAAAGATATTATTTTAGATCCATTATCCAGTTAATTTTCTGATACAATAAAATCTGTTTGTTGATTCTGTATTAACATTAACTTATCATACTATTGTACGTATATGTTTTTACTTTGAGTACAATTGAAAATAACTTTGTGTTATGTTGTCATTAGCCGAAGGATACGGTTTAAACTTTTTAGATGTTATTAATTTTGTAGTTATAAACTATTTTTAATATCTACAAGCATTTTTCAAAACGTGTTAAAACAGAGGTAGGTCACTTTAACATATCTGTAGTATATTAATTTAGCATAAACTTGCCTTCTAATTCTTTAAAAATCCATATTAATACGACAATTTTATTGTAGTTTCACGTAAAAATACTTTCGATACACGCTGCCAACACCGATAAAGATTTACATCGATAATGGGATTTTTCGAATTTTCTCGGACAACTATAACATAAAATTTGATATCCCAACAGACACATTCATCATACAAACGGTCATAAAAATATAATATAAAACAACAACAACAAAACGAAGAATAATAGAGGAAAAATACACACACGCGCATACACACACACACACACACACACACACACACACACACACACACACACACACACACACACACATAGGGATGATCGATGGAGGGCGAACCGCTGTATGTCCGAGCACTTTCATTTTTGCCATATCCCACGACCCCGACGGAATTCGAATTTCTAAATCTGTTTGTTAATCTCGCCCGCCCGCAAAACGATCATCGTCGATACGTCATGTATTATTATTATTATTATTATTATTATTACGTTATCGCTGTTGTTGTTATAATGCCGTTTTGGAATTACTCGCCGTGGCAGTCCGAACCGCCACTGAATTCACAAAATGTAATCCTACACGTGTTATGACCCGTCGTTAATCGAACGTTAACTTAAGTCGGGTACATATAAGCAGAAACATAAACTTATAAACGTAATTCTCGTTCATAACTCGATTGATCAACGGAGTTCCATGAATCACGATCGTCGGTCGCCTCTAACCGAAGACTCCGGACTCTCGTCGTATACTGTTGCTGCAGCGGTGCAGTACGTGATCTCGCGCCAGTTCCAACGCTCTGGTAACGACCGGACGAGTTACTTTACTCACTATGATACGTTTGTAACTACGCGAGTTTCAGCTTGGTCGCGTAAATCATGCGTATTGCTAATATAATATTCCATTCGACCTGATAATATTCTAAGTATTGAATATAATTCCTAACTAGAACCGATCAGCTACTGAACACGATCATTATTGATCACGAAAGCACATTCTACTAATAGACGGTGGTGATATTGAAGTATTCTATTTTAAACAGTATTGTCATGATTCTTGTTCTAAATAAAACGCTCCCGCTTGAAATGTAAACGTCTTATTCACCTAGCTACTTAATAGTATACGTTATCAGTTGTACTGTGTCAATATTAATATTAACGTTGACACATTACATACGCACGGAAACCAAATCCAACTGTTCATAAAAATTATTAACTATAATATTATGGTATAATGAATAGCCAATAAAAAGTATTAAAATCGTCCGTCATCAGTCGACAATTTTAGCTTTTAATTACATGTCCCAGTCTTCTTACAAATACTGGGGAATTCGAACAATCAAAATGTAATTCAACACATTTCAAATCATATATATCGGAATAAAACTATCATATGCTTTTTTTTAAATAAAATAATAAGTGGAATGTTTAGTACATTTTAAAATTACATAATATAATTGTATTTTTCATTGAATGTTTTTAAATCTGATTATTTAACATTTTTGAAATTATTAAACATGATTATATTTAAAATAGTACATTATAAATAGTATCTATTTAACCACCCTCAATTTTGTTACAAGCATTTATGATTTTTACTTTGTGAGTATTTTATAATATTATTGAGTTAAAATAATTCAAGGATAAGACGTATACATCGTTTATTTTATTAATATAATATTATAATATATAGAGAAAATGCATATGATGGATAATAAATCAGAAAATTGTGGTGTCATGATAGTTCATGACATATCGAGTATCTATGTTTACATTTGTATTTTTCGTATAAATTGTAAATAATGTGTATATTATAAATTATAATAAACACACAACAGAATATTATTTTTTTTTCCAAAAATGACTCGGCGATAAACTTAAAAAAATTATTCTAGAAAATAATCAGCATTAGTAGAAAACTTAACTAAGGATACACGAGGATGAAAATCCTATACCACTTGACACGGCTTAACCCTGCTGATATATTGTTCTATACTTGTGACAATATTACAATAATAACACCTTTCCCAACTAATAAATACAAATTAAAATATAAACAATGTTTAAATTAAATTCCCGAGAATGACACTAAAGCCCATTGGTTTGTGTGGAATGATCAGCTTCATAATGATACAGTATAAATCTATTTTATTTCATACGAGAATAATAATAATCAATTTAAAAACTTCTACGTTGGAATGAAAAACACAAAAATAGCACTATTTTAAAATCAACAAAAAACTTTCAATTCTAGATTGAAAACTAAACCTACTTAGAACTTAGAAGACTATGAAGACACACCAAACAACTAATATTTCTATAATTTATTTTGTATACATTATAATATTTCTATAAAAATATAAAAAAAAAAATTAATCAAATTACATAGTTCGTTTTAACCAATAAAACAAAAAACATGTTAATGTCAAACTTTCGTAAAAATAGTTCAAAACTGTAATTATTTAGAAATAGAAATGTGTCATAATATTAAATGGAATTATCATATAAGTCTTATTACAAATAACTTAAGAAAAATAATGTACGCTTTTAAAAATCTAACATGTATCATAAAACTTAAGAAAGTTAGAAATGTGTATCGATCACTGATAGAAAAATAATTTTATTTCGGGAAAAATGTATGAAATAACAATAAAATAATTTAAAAAAAATACTAAATTAAGTACTGAAAAATAAAAATTATGCCAAAATTACTCATGATACCGAACAACAGACTTACACAATGATATTAATATACTACTAATAAGACAATTTTACAAAGCGTTGGTCCTTTAAAAGAATTATCTTAATTTTAAAAATGAACAGGAATAAAAAGTTAACACAATCCACATACTTATATATTGGTCCAACAATTAACAACAATCTACCATTAAAAATTAAACGAATTCATCCAAAGTTCTTGAAAAAAAGAAAAAAATACACTTTGGCTACTACAAGAACAAAGTATAAGTTTTATAACAGGTTTACAGCATCACTGAATTATTATAACAAAATTACGATTTTAGTAATTTTTATATAATAGTTGTATTGCTTGATATTGAATTATTTTATAGTGTAAATTTATATAATATGCATAATATAATGTTATATTATGTATGAATAGTAAAATGTATGTATTCAATTCTATCAATGTTTTAGTTAAGTATATAAGAACAATTAATTGTAAATTAATTGTATTTATCAATTTAATAATTTTCAAAAACATCTTTATTTTATTTCACATATTTATATAAATATTATTTGAATTTTTACTTGGATAAACAGAGTAGATTTTTAAAATATGAAATGCTTATTGGTATTTCAAGGTTCTATAAACGCATTTTACGAACGAATATTATGTTCGGTAAATCATGTCCAATAATATTATGATACGACAATGAAGCATATCTGCTATAATTCCAATAACATAATATATATAATATATACACAATACATATATTTAACGGCTATATGTCTATATGGTTAAACATTTTGAAATTTAATTAATTTATAATGGAAAATTTGTCCTAGTTTTACTGATTAGAATTTAATTTAATTTAATTTATATAATCATATAAATTATACGCTTTAGCTACGTTTTACGTTTAAAAAATTATAATTATTATATTCTGAATTAATTTGACCAAAATAACTACGTTATTTACATTTACAATTGCACTGTATCTTTATTATCTAGTCGAAATATAATTACATTTAGGACCTTATTTATTAACCTAGACTCGAGTAAACCCACAACCAGAAAATTCCTCGGGCGAGTTGCAGTACAAGCGTATAAGTATAAAATATAGTGACTAACGAATCCGAAAAACAATGTCGTACATAAGATTCTTACGTTCACAATCTTAGACTTGGGAAATGGTCTAGCGTACTATAGGTTAATTTGACGTTTGGCGCAGCGATGCGTAACGTCTGATAAGTGCCAGTTAAAGAAAGCGCCAACTTCAATCATTGGATTTTACGAGCTGTTGTGCCGCGGCCCCGATACCGTCCCTATATAGCTCTGGGGAAATCATAAATGAGAGTTCCCAATTTGGATGGGCAATAATTCCAAATCATACACGATATATTATAATGCCGCGTATAAACTTATGGCCTATGGGACTTTAAAAGGAATCGTATAAACAACGGTTCATACTGTATATACGACTTATTATGTAATTTGTTTACGATCCGAGTGAATCTTGTAAAACACTATACTATTTGCTTTCACGGCGATTATCTTAATAGTAAATACACGACGTATCAAAATAAATTAAAGTTTTTAAGCATTTTATTTGCAATAAATTTCAAAGAAATTATTAAATACAATTTCAATAGTATATAAATAATGTATGAACAATTTTGTTTTGTAATGGCTTCAATTAATGCTAACTCTAAGAAATATTATTAGAAACAATAGTATTTTAGAGATAGTAAGAATTCATCGTATACACAACTGAATCGCTCGATAAATTATGTATTGATAGATTTCATTCAATGTAAGCAAATTTAAACCCCGTTCGCTCGTAGCACAGCTAACCCTACGTCTATTTATATTTAAAAAGTTTTATATTCATTATTGTATGTACAGAACCTAAAAATTATTAAATAATGCATTTTTACAAAGTTTTGGGAACACATAGCTTCAAACTGTTTAATGTAGAATTTCATTTAACTCATACTATTATTGAACTTGGAAGTTTAGATTGTGTACTTAAAAAATAAACACTGTAATTTATCGGTTTAGTGAAATGCATAACACAATAAAACATGTCATGCGTATAATAATTGGTATATACATGCGACATACATTCATTTTTTATACAATTTTATTTATTGATCTTGGTGGTAAAAAACATGGTTCTATAAGGATGATTTAATCTGGTTTTTAGCTTGGTTGTAGTATTGAAGTATTTTTGAAATGTTTGAATTTACATAGACAAACATTGATAGTCTATAATAAAAATGTACAATTTTTTAATAATTATTCAATTTACATCGCTCAGGATTTGCTAGAGAAAAAATTATTATTTCTAAGAATAAAACTCTTTTATAAAAATAATGCACATTTATAACATAACCCATTTATGGGATATGATTATGGAATTCTGTGTTATAATGTCGGAGGAGTTATTATTCTCCCAATCATTACCATGGAAACAACATCAGTATATATTTTGTAACTTTTTTTTTTACAGGAGTACTTAAATTGGGATGGGTCAAAAACAAACGTTGATTAATCTCTTGTACACTGAATCCGCTGTAACACTTAATTTTAATTTTTAATAAACGTAAAATTAACGAAAACAACGCTGTTTCACGACTTCATATTTAAAGTTCCGGACTTGATGGTTGTTGTTGCACTTAATTAATGTCACTCATCATGCTTTGAACACTTAAAACAAGAAAACACTGAGGGAAAGAAAATAATTATAATTTAAAAACCTTAGTGAATTTATAAGACTGTATAATGTGTTGATTTAAAAGTCAACAACTACCGAGTATTCGGTTCATATAATGTATGCATGTACATGCAGTACACGTTCTAAATCGTTAAAATATAATTCAAATTTATACTCTGGCTGACTATTATAATATTAACATGACACAAGAAACTGGTTATTAAGTAATAGGTACATATTTTTAATGTTAAACCTATTATTTTTTTATTAAGTTAAATTAATCTTTTATATACCAATCATAAGTCATTGAAATGTTTTAAAATAACATTTATATGATTATTAGTTTTAACATAATTTATTGTTATATTATAATACTTATATTTTTTTAATAGCTTTTAATATTTGACTTAAATCTGACATACAATTTAATTTTATAACGTGTTTATTATTTTCTTAATCTATAAAAAATACAGCTACTACCATAATATTAACGTTGTGTTTGATAAATCTCAAAAATTTGCGATTTAAATCAAATTATTTGGAGAATGATTACAAAATATATTTTCGCTGTTTCTATAATTAATGCCCCTTTCAATGTATTAGATTAGAGGTTAATGTAGTTTTCGCACGTTAAGTGATAACGGCTGTTGTGTTATTTATTATTGTTTACTTAAGGTACGAAGATTAAGTAGACGAGTCACGCGAAACAAAAATGGTTTCGTGCACGATGATAAAAAAAAAAATATACAAAAACAATTGATTAAATGAATTATTATACCTATTATATATATTACTTGAAATACAGTGTAATTTAGATTGGTTACAAGTATGTATACAGGTCATTAAAGACTTAAAATTGATCAATTTTATAGTAGGTACATACGATACATATACTGTGATGTTTTTTTTTAAATACATTAAGTTAAAAAGTATTAAGTAAAATTTATGCTATTTATTGTATGTATTAAGCTATAGTATTATTTATTTTCTAAACATATATTAAGCATTTATAAATTATGATAACTAAAATTAATTTTATACCCTTGAATTTTTTTTTAAGTGAACATATAAGATACTTTTATTTATAATGACAATATGTATAATATAATATGATACTCAAATAGTATTATATTAAATTTATTAAGTTTAATTTTAAAATTGTAGTTGAGAAACCTGTATTTTATTATAAACATACTTTTATGATTTTTAAGTCTAGAAAATTAATGAAAAAAATATAATATTTTCATTATTTTTTATATTTTTTTTAAGGATCAAAGCAGTATTAACTAAGTTCTTTTTTTTATTTAAACTCAACATTGATTTAAATTTACTTACAACGTATTTAATATAAAAGAGGTAATATTAAAAATAAAATTTTAAATTCATTTTTTTATAAATTTGTATTTTATATTTATTAGGTAACATTATTAAAAAAATCAGTGTTAACTCCATAAATCTTTAGCAAGCATAAAGTATTAATCTTATTATCTTTGATGCATCTTCGTAGTCAATCAATCACTGTCATTTAAAATATATTTTCATAGATAGAAGATTTATCATCAAAATAACATCTGATTCATTTCTTTTTGAAAATTAAATCGTGATCCTATTTGAAGGTGTTGCTCCTAAATCATTATAATTTTTTTTATAGGATTAAATAAAAATAAAATTGTTCGATTATTTTAAATTCAAAAAAATATATTGATGACCGTGATGTTTACATTAAATTCTATTTATATATATATATATATATATATATATAATAATAGTGGAATTTCGGAATTATAACAATAACGTTCTTAAATGTTTGCGATCAATTACATTAAGAACGATAAGTATACAGTATACAAAATTTGAAAAAAGTATCTATGTAAGTATCGATCTGCTATATATATATATTACACAGTGTTGAGTGGGTCATTATTATGAGAGTGTTAAATTTGAATTCAATGATATATCATTGTATACGAAAAACGATTCTTAACAGAAACGGAATATCAGCATCTTCAAATGTTATTATTATTTTTTTTATATATATAACTATTAAAGTCAATTATTTTACTTTTAGTATTATAGTAGTTGGGTATAATTTTTCTCGAAAATATAATGCATTTATTATTATTTAATTATTTTAATAATATTATATATATTTTATAATATAATATTATATCAACTTATTTGATACAATATATTTCAGTAAATACTGTTAAACACTAAAAATAAATTAATTTTGTTTCTAAAAAAAGAGAATATTTTAAAAGAAATTATAACAAAGTAATTAAAATCTCGTTGTTTTTCTATTAAATAAATAATTTCGATCAAATTTTAAATTAAAATATCTATAAAAAATAATCGCTTTTATATATTTTTTTAGTTTCATAGTTTCAGTATGAACTACTTATGAATAATCTATATACAATTTTCAAAACTTAGATAGACAAAGAAAAGTTTATATTCATTTTTGCTACAAAATTGTATATATTTTTTTGTGATTTTTATGAATTTCGTATAAATTTTAACTTTAAATGAATATAAAAAAGTGTACCATGTAAACAATTTTTTTAATACTATAAAATATCAAAAATCGTTTGAGGAGAAATAATTATTTCACGGGTGAATAACGAACGTCGTAAATATTTGAATTTGAAATGCTCATAAAAAATAAATTGGGCTTTCGGTAAAATTTTTTGAAATGTTGAAAACATTCTGTTATTCAATTTTTAAATCGTACACATACAGAAGTTAAATTCACGCTACCAAAATAATTTACTAAATTTTGCAATTTTATAAATACCAACTTTAAACACGCAATATTGTGCGTGTAGATATTTTTATATATACCTATTTTAATTGCAAAATTAAAAACTTATGAGGAACTTTATATTAAAATTGCAAACGTTTTACCCAGAAAATAACCTTTAATTGACATTTATAAAAAACCTAGTCGAAATATTTTGAAAATTTCACCGTAAATAAAAAGCGATGAGCGCCGACAACATAAAAATTTAGTGAAAATATCAAGTATCTATTTCCCATCTAATTTCAAACCCAAAACTACTTCACTTTTTGAAAATCGAAAAATTTGTAAAATAATACATTCACTTGAAATTTAAAATAATATAAGTCTTATAAGTATTTATATTATATTTAAATAAAAAAAAAAAATCTAAATATTTCCGATTTTATAGACTTTGTTTTAACACCTACTAAATTTTAATAAATATATTGATACCATCATAATATATATATATATATTAAAATCATGCAATAAGAAAGTGTTTCAAGATGTTACATTAAATTATAATATTGTTTATGTTTTTATACATTTTGTTATCAATTGTATCTTTCTAATCTAACGATACTATAACGGCATATTTATATGGTTTAATAACATAATTTATTAATTTATTATGTGACTTAGCCCATTACAAATCGTTTTTACTTATGACTAGCCACTAGCAAACTATGAAATGTATCCTTTTTTTTAATACATTTTTTTCTATCATAAAATGTGATACAAAATATAATAATAATAATAATAATAATAAAAAAATGCCACAATATAAATATCATAAGCTTCAAACCCATAGTGATATTCAAATATTTTATATTTGTATTACTAATATGATAAATTTTTCATATTAAGGACAACTCATTTGGTTTGTAAAATGTTGTGTATTACATCTTATATGAAACAATATAACTTGGCAATAAAATTATAATTAAAAAATAAGTACTTATGCAATGAAAACAGATTAGATGATTAATTATGAACCAGTGATGGAGATAAAATATTTGTAAACCTATTACCCAGGTAAATCAATAAAAATAATATTTAATCTAGAAGTGATCTCCGTCACAGTCGATAAAACACTTTTAATTAAATACTTGTGACATATTATACTTATCAAACTAAAACAAATCATTAAAATACACAAATATAATATAATATAATAAAATAAAATAAATATTTAAGTTATTCATAATAGTCAGTTATTTAAACAGTTTAATATTTAAAAAAAAAAAACAAATACAAAAATGTGAGGTGAAAAAATACAAGGTACTTAAAATTATAATATTGTGCTTCTAAATATTTAGATACCAATTGTGTTAATCTATCTCACGACGGAGTTACTCATATTAACCTTACATTTGCAAGCACCGCTTTTGCAAAACGACTACAATGGTCCTATTGCTATACAATAGCAGCAGACATTTTCAAATTATCACCCGATTCATACCTTGGTTTAACAATGGGAATGATACAGAAGCTAGTATACATTAAAACCTCAAAATTAGACATTTTTCATTAAGATTTTAGAAATGGACAAACAAAAAAAAAAAAAAAAAGAAGTCACTCTGACGTATAGTAGATTACGAGTGTATCTTGTAAGTCCTATGCATAACGGATGTGTTAAATATCTTAGTTCAAAGATAAATATTCTCGTCATATATCATTAAAAATGATTCTAAATTAAGACGATCTAGGTATTAACTTATATTATTTTTGAGACTATTTTATAATATATTAATATTAATATTTTTGTTTTATTTTAATTTTATGTTATACATTATGTACGATTAATGTATTACTCTAAACTATATTGAATTTTAATATAGTAATATATCTTTAAAAATAAATTGGCAAATATTTTTGTTTTAAAAATTAATGTAAGGAATTGTAAACTTTGATATTATAGTTTAGAAAATAATCTTATTTTACTTTTATGTTTTAACGAAATGTATACATTTATGGTAAATGTATGCAAATTTAGGTAAATGATTTTCCTAATTAACTTTACTTTATAAACAACAAATGCAAAGTATATAAAGCATACGTGATGTATGCTCATTAGATACTATAATTTTTAATAATTATGCTACGTTTAAGAATAATTAAGAACAATTTTTATGCGTATTATACTAAGTAACTAAGTACTATCTTATGCTACTTAATTATTATCATAAATAAAATACTTAGCAAATACGGTATGAAAAAAAATGTTAAACTGTATTATTTAAATTTTAACTTTTTTTTATGAATATTAATTTTATAAATACATCGCATAAGATTGAATTATATATATTTATATTCATATTTCAATATGAGGAAATACCAAATTAAATAAAATATTTTTGTTAATCATTTTAAAATATAATTTAATACAGTATGACTCTTAATACGTACGAAATTTAGATAAAAATTGTTATTAAAACAATTAAGTATTTTAAATATTTTAAACCATTGCTTACTACGAAAATAAGGAATACATAATATTATACCTCGGAAATCAGATACGTTGAAATATTACGTTTAATATTTCTGACTTCAATTAAGTTTGTCCAGGTGTTATGTCATATTGTCATATTGTCATTACTATAGATAGGTGTGTATGATTATAACCTATTATACTGGTGTAATAAAATATTAAAGTGTTCACCGATGGACATAGTCCCCATTTATGACATTATATTATATATGCATGTACAATGGTAAAAAAAAAAAAGATGTGATATTGACGATATGGTTATTAGGTACATCATAACGTGTAAATAGTAATTTATAGGGTGTTTCCGTTAACACTGTTTAAATTCAATCTCAATTATCATATGGAGAACTTAAATGTTTATTGACCTTTTTTTTTGTTACGTGGGGATAGTTCATTGAGCAATTACAACGGTATGCTTAATACATATTCTAATAAACTCTTAATATATTCTAAGAATATATACATATACCGGCAATATATTTATCCTTTCAAATTACATAATTCGTAACAAAATGATAATTGAATGATTTAAATTGTAATCGTCGACCATCCTAAAATAGTATTTATTTGAATCTATATACTGTGCAATATGTATTGTTTCTGCTGTTATCCATAGACTAAATGCATGAAATATTCTTACTGAAAACTATAGATAATATAAATTATAACTTCATTGCGTTCGTTGTATTTTTACTGCAGTGAACCAAATTGAATTTTAGTTTGTCTTCCATTCACCCAGATAAGAAGTGTAATTGTTTAAATTGTAATTTAAAACATTATAATTTAAACAGTAAATATCTACAAACAATATAATATTCTATGAATAATACACATTTAGATCAGTGGTCTTCAACTAGTGGGTCATGACTCATATTTGGGTCAAGTAAGCTTTAAAATTGGATCACAAAAAGTCTTCTTTTTAAAATAAAAATTTAGTTAACTATATGAAATAAATGTCAAATAAATTAAAATATAGTTTATATAATTTATATTCTATACTATTGCAAAGCATTAATCAATTTTTGTTTTTTTTTTTGTTTTTCTACACAGTTTAAGTGAGTTAAAGTGAGTGAAAAATATAGACCTAAAATGTGGATCGTTAGTCCAAGCAGATTGAATACCACTGAGTTAGATAATAATATGTCATATAAGATAAGTATTTTTAGTAAAAGCTAGTATTAAAAATTGTTTTTAATTCATTACAGAAGCCATACAAAAAATATTCTAATGGTTGAAATTTAAAAACGTTCTTGTCTGTTTAATTGTTCAATTATCTTTTTTTTAGGAAAGAATAATGTAAATGTATATGCATTTCATCAAAATATAATTTATGTTTGGTATAAAAAAAATTAAACTATCACATAATATAATAATATCCACTTACAGACATAAGACGGAAGGTAATTAATAATACGTTATTAACAATAGTATAATTGACCTATATAGTAGAAATACTCTAATTGCAAATTATAATTTATACAATTAAAATAAAATATGGAAACAGTATTATATTTCAACGTCAGAATTCATGCGTTTAAATTTCGAAAGTAATTCAATAAAACAATAAAAACAAGTATTTAATACATAATATCATACATCTTGAATTTGATACTGTAAAATAATAATATGTAAATGCAATAAGTACTATCGAAAGTTAAATATACGTATATTTGTTAAAAGTCAAAACTTTTTGGTGATCGAATGAAAATCGAATTGCATGTCTGTATGTGTACGTGCGTTTATATTATTATATAAGCACCGTTGTGCAACTCTCAAGAGAACAATAAATAATATCACTGACAATATTGTATTTATTTTTACCCTTCACATATTGATTTGTCCCCGAGCTAAAACAATACAACTGCAAAGATTACCAAAATATTTAAGTATGTAATACACATGATATGGTTTTATGAGTTATCGTTTGGTTTTAATATTAATAAATAATAAAATATTTCTAAGATTATATTATCAGTAATGTTAATCGTTCACAATAATTATATTCGAATAAATGAGTTATCAAACATAATACCATAAAATACAATTATTTATATGAAATGCAAAGCTGCATGCTGTAATTTAAACCTAAATTAAATTGTACGACTATGTTTATACTATTCAAATAGAATAACCAATGGAAATTAATCAAAGTTATATTCAACAAAATTATCAGAATTCAGTTCTAGAATGATAAAACTATTTTTTAAACATGATATTTTTGAATATTGCTAAGTTATTTTATTTTCAATTAAATACATTAAACGGAAAAAAGTGACTTGAGAATTATTCTTTATTATGATAAATAAAATACGATTAATTTGTTTTAAATGTTTAAATATTTTTAATCGTAGCATGTATGAATAGATGGTTTCAACTTTCAACTAGTTATCACAGTAGTAATATTTTTTTTTGGAATTCTTCTATCGAATTAACAATACAACATATTAAATGACAAATTTTTATAGTAATAGTAAATTGATGAAAATATAGTATTATTGGAGTAAACCTATTATTACTACATTAATTTTCATTTTTTTTTTTTGATTGCGCATAAACTAATAATATTGTGTTTGTATAAAATAATAATAATAATATATATATATATATATATTGTTACGTAATCTCATTTCCATGTACCTATATTTGAATTATACATTATTTTAACAACGCAAACAAAATATGTATTTTTTAGAATTATTTATTCATTAAGCTATTGCGTTAAATTTATAATGATTATAATGTTCGTTATGCTGATTTGTGCGCACTACAATTCATTTCGTAGCGAGTTTATCCCCTTGTTTCAATGTTATACCCCAGTATTAATATGGTCGTTTATTATTTATTCCATGTACACTGTAGTTGACATGCAAATACTTTTTAGATAAGAGATCTTTAATAAATAACGTATCGCTTTTGTTATAATATTTTAATGTATCACAGTAAATAGTATCAATTTATGAATAAATAAAATGTTGAAATATTGTTGTTACTTTAATAGTTGTTTATTTTTCAACTATCCCAATCGCCCGAAATAATTCTGATTTCAGTAATTAACTGGAATATTATATACTGTGATTTATGCATATGTTTCTATTACATTGAAGAACCTTATACCTGTTTAATCTAAAATATAAACATTTAGTTTACAATTTTAAAATTAAAATAATTTATAATGTTTGAAATTGTATATTATAGTTAAAATCTAATTACTGCGCATACTACACTCCGCGATAGCATCCACGATTAAAATAAGAATGATAAAAACAATATACGACAGGCAATGCAATTATAATAATATCGAAGGAAAAAGTATAAGTGTAAGTGGAAAAAAACAAAAACTGTTTCATCATCGTATCGTTTAAAAAAAAAACAACGAAAACAAAATATATAAAAATGCTAGCGGATGTTATATTACGAATGAAAAAATCTGTTCATAGAGTACTCTGTACGTATTTGAATAGGCTATTATGACGAGCATTACTACAATGCGTATTCCTCAACATATTATTATTATTATTAACGTCCTCGACGATTGACTCCTATGGCGCTACTTATATATGAATCAATGAAAAACATTAAATTTCCATCAGTTTATACGTACAGATGAAAACTCGGATTCAATCGACAATGTCTCCGCGTGCCAGATTTCCATTAGCGATGTTCGCAGAAGACTCGTTTACGAACTAATTACCGACGCAACGGCCATTTTTGCCATGGCTAGCAACAGCGGGAATACTATTATATATGTAACGCTAATTTCACACGGTGTACGCGCATTTGCCGTTACGAATGTTCCTCATTAGCGTTTCCGCACTTGACAGTTATGACATGATTACAATTATTTTTCATCCAAGCACCACACAGCGCATATATCGTTTGACTAAAATACTAATGATCAAGTCACCAGTTAATTTTCACATTTAAAACATCCGCAGCTCCGCAATATTTACTTTCGTGATTCATTAAATCTTTAATACAGTACTCAGTGAGTCTGATGACTGTCAGACATTAGGTTTAGGTACGCTTATACACCATTATAATTATATATAGGATAATTATACTAGGTGTGAATATGAATTGCGTTTATATGCACAAACAATTATCACGATATAAGTTTAATGCTATATACGGGGGTCGAGTGTTTACAAAATATAGGCAATTTTACTTGCTATACAATCTAGAAAAATGTTAGACTTCTATAGACTCACCTAGAAAAAAAAATTGTGTTTTTAATTCTAGAGACTGAAATTGTTCAAGTTGACTTTTAAAATTTTTAAAAATAACAATAATATTACAATAACGATAAATACTGTAAGTGATCTAATGTTTTCCTTTAGAGTTATAGCGAATCATAAAATAGGTTATTAAAATATGTGATGTTATGATACACCTTGTAATAGAAACAAATCGTTAATTTTATAAACAGCAATTGTAACGGGCGAGTGAATCAAACCGTGTTGCTCATGGTGCAGTATCAAAAACGTGAAAGGACTCAACTTCTGGTTTGGTCCTTGGCCAGCGAAGCGAAGCCGCCTACTTACGTCTGCATTATTCTGACATGTTTGACATCTGCAGGTCCCTAACACGTCCAAAAGCTTTTTACACGTATAGAGAAATAGTCGTATTTACAGTTTTAAATGCAAAAAATAAAACCATATATTATTATTTGAGTTTACAATAATAGTTGAATAAATGAATAGACGCAATAGAAAAATCGCTCGTTCAAAGCCGTAGTCACACGACAGAACCTCTATAATCTCCATAATTTCCGTTACCATATAGGTAGTCTTCATCATTCGGATCGTCATCTCACTAACAATATCTCGTAAGACAGCTGCGGACTAATACGTGCATGATCGCGCAATAACAACGTAGCCATTATACGTCGACTCGATAAGTGTCCTCAGGTTTCGGCGACTCGAAGAAAATCTTCATTGTACTTTTTCAATTACTGGCTGTCCGATCGTAATCACTTTTCCATTGTCAAATTTAACATCGTTGCGATATAAATGTCATACGTATACCTACTATACTGTCTATTACCGTTGTTACCGTTTTACGCGTCGGTGATCGATATTCTGCCGGTTCTATCCACTCTTCGGGCGATCGGTCGAAAACAACAACAAACTTTCATCCCCGCCATATCGTAGGTGATAACCGTGTAAGAATTTTTACGGGGGTTGTTTCGGTTTCCCGGGTGGCAACGTTCTTTCGACATCGAATTAAATAATAGCTCACTTTGAACTGGTGGTAATTTTACCGATCGCATAGCTCATAATACGTGGATATTCGTGGTCTCGTTACTCTTCTCCGTAGTCGTACGCTCAAAAGCGGATTGGAGCTTATAACGCGTATTTAAGTCACAGTAGCACACCGGTGAATACGTGTACACTATTGGTTAAATGCACCGCTTTTTGCTTGGGATACTGTTTTCTTTTAATCGGACTATTCAAATGTTTAATCTATCAAGCTGTCAATTTATAAAGATGTCTGTCCATTTTTTTCTTCTAGATTAAAATTATCGAAATTCCGGTTATAATAAATAAGCATTGAACTTGAAGTTCTCCACCTTGTTGTGGGAACGTTGATATATTTACTTCAGTTGTTCGTTCTGGTTGCATAATTTCCTTAGGTATTCGATGCCTAGGTAATATAGTTGGGTAGCGCTTAATAATATGCATTTGTATGGTTTTAGTGTAAATTTGGTTTGCATCAAATAGCTTCAAACACTTACCTTTAGATTTATCATTATTTCACTCTAATTGCTAGGCATTATTATTATTTTGTCCGTGTAGGTATATGTATTAATGATTTCTACCCCTCAGAGGTCCATGAACAGCTGTCAGTTTATAGAATGACATCAAAGCGCAGCTTTATTCATATTATAATCAAATTCAATTACTACACTAATTACTTATATTCATTATTATAAATTAATTTTAATTTTGTTATAATTAAGTAAAAATAATCAACTTATAAAAATTAAAAATAATTAAATAATAACTTAAAGTTGTTTACAAGCCTTGTAATTATTTTGATACTAATAATAATACCAATATTATAAAGATAAATGAAAATTTCACATTTGTAATTAAACATTTTTTAAATGCCTTTGAAAACTTATATATGTATATATAATAATCGAATATAAAAAACGAACATTTAGATTTTTGGCATACAACAAATGTAACTATATATAATATACAGCTTATAGTTATTATGTTATGTATTGTTATACATAATTATTTGAAACATTTACATAACTATAAGTAATTTATACTGAAAAACATAAAATATTGTTGTACCAATAGTTATGTAAATTCCTCTAAAAAAAATATTATTTAAAAAATTCAGGACACATTATTTATTTAATTCACACATGGACTATTTTTTTTTAATTTAGTAGAGATTATGTAAATATTAAACTAATTATTTTAATTGCAGATTCTCTGTAACTTGTTCATATTATGATGAAGAATTTATTTATACGTTCTCGTAATAACTGGATCAATAAATTGGGTTTTTTGACTATCATCTCATTTTTTATATTAACGTTAAATAGTGTCTATAACGTAATAAAAAATCAAATTATTTTCCAATACATTTCTTACTAAACTAGTTAAATAATACTAGCACCGTTAAACTATAATAATAAATAATTAGAACTCCATTTAAATTATTATTATTATTTGATATTTACTATTTTTAAATAAAAGATACATAGTTCTTTATTTATTTATTTGTGAATGAATGCAATATATTATTAAATAAATAACAAATACATATAAAATCAAAACCAAAACTTGCATATAAATTATTTGAAAATCTAATAATATACGAGACACAATAATGGAAATGTAACAACAAGTCCTTTGGATGATAAATTACGTTTCATTGTTATATTTTATTTAAAACTATTATTTTTTTTCCATATAAACAGAAATGCTATTTGTACTTAAATTATTTATAAGTAATATATTATTTAATTGCATTTACGGAAACGCCGTTAACTTAGTTATAACATATAACTGTATAAAACAAAATATCATATTAAAAAAACAAAACTCAAAACATGAGTAAACATATACATTTCAATAAATTAATACTAATTTTTTTTAAATTTTTTTTTATTGAAATAATAAATAAAATTCAACTTAATTATTAAACATTTACCTTAATATAACTGAATAGAATTGTTATTTAACACACAAATATAATTTAAATTTGTTTGGTTAGGTGTATCAATATCAATAATAGTCAAATTAAAACTTTACCAACGAATACATAATTAGAAGTTACCGTATGTATATAAATTTAAATAGTACTATATTTTATTGAATTACAATATTATAGTATGCACGTAATACCAATCGAAAATATTGCTGAGTAAATTATTTATATTTTTGATTTTTATTTGTTTTTGTGTGCACGCCTAAATCGAAAACCTGACCAACAATATTATTATTATGATTTGAATTTTTCAATTATTTCTGCTACCTATACAATATTAGAGTTCACGCATAATACGCAACAAAAATATTCGTTTTCCAGATGCTGTTTATAAATTGTAGTAAAATGAAATTGAATGTTCAGAAAATAAAACGATATACTCTACATACAAGTATATTCTCAAAACTTTTCTTTCTTTATTTTTAAATTTTAGAAACATTTAAATGATTCACGAAATGATACGTTTTATCATTTCGTGGTTTTCAACCTAAGGGTGGAAAATATTTTGGAGATCACCAAATCATTCTCTACGATTATACAAGTAATATATTTTTAAATGGTGTGGGAAATTGTATTTTTAGTTTGGAAATCGTCAGTTTAGAAAGTTCGATAACCACTGTGTTTAACAATATCGTATACTTGTGACCACATAATATTACTATCTATATAATGTATTCTAGAATTAATGATTTTTGTGTTTCAATGAATTGAAATCGGAGTTTTTTGCCCATTTTATTTTGTAGTTAAATTCGTGCGCGTACAATATTATACCGATAGGGTATTACAGTGGAATCTATATTTCTTTCAGTAGGTAGTGCAAAAGTATGTTTCCGTTTGTGTTCAACACGCTTAACTCGAGTTCGAAACACTATGGCAACGAGATATGTTATTATCGTAATAATATAATGTTTTATGGTACCGACACGGTGACGATGGTGACCGTTTGATCGTCAATTCGTATTGTGGATTCGTCGGACAAATTACACTCACGAACGGCAGCGAAACGTCGATCATCACGCATACGTAAAATAATGCAATACCGCGGCAGCGCTTGCGTATTTATACTTTTCGTGTCGACGCTGTTGGTTGCGCCGCCGTCATGTCGCGCGTATCCGGCACCGGAAGAAAGCGCCGACTCAGAAGACGGATACCATTTCCGGGAAGACTATCCGGACGCGTTGCAGATCACATGCACGGCACCGGTACGGTCGACGCCATGCGCGACGGGGCCCGCCGACCGGAAACCCCGTCGTCGACCGTCCGATTGTGGGGCGACGAAGTGTCCACGAGCTGTTCCGTGATGTCCACGATGTCAAGATGATACGACTATATTATTTTACAAATTTTCGCGGAACGGATGTACCTATACGTCATTACGGCTATCATCGTTGCGATTTTTAATAACATTATAATATTATTCTTGTTATTTTTGTTTTTGTTGTTACTACATTACATCACTGCCGCAGCAGTTTTTCTTGGTATACAGAGCGGTATTCTTATTTTTTTGATAATGATCAGTAGATACCTCGAAAGCTTCGAGGACTTTGAAAAGAGTACCGAATCACTTTGTTTTTCTCGTTACATAGTTGATTATTTCCTTTTCGTAACATTATCGAATGTGCTCGTAAATAAATATACGATTTTGATAGAGTTTAAAACATGTAGTATATTTTTTGATCGATTTATCGTCAGTAAAATTTGGTCTTTCTAATTTGAAAAATATGTCAGACAAAATCAAAAATAAAGATCTAGTAAAAACTCTACTTAACTGCACCGGTATACAATACCGTAACATACTCGTTAACAATGTACACTCAACAGTCAACACCTATTATAATACAACAATGAACAAAGAGGTTACCTACTTTTCTTCTATATCAATATTATTAATGTGTATCATTTATTGTTAAATTTTATTTTATCTTTGATAAAAATATAACAGAAAATATTAAGGTGAAATAATATATATATATATAATAAATATTCGATAATCAATGCGATTGCATAAACATAAATATTTTTTGCAACGATTAATAAAAATCTTTATCGATTATTTTATCTTTTTCCCATTTAAATTTGAGACAACAAGGTCATACCCAGTTGACTTTCGATAAAAGTAACAGCGGTGCGTTTGATGTTTCCCAGCGTTCCGGAACGATAATTACGGCATTGGTAAACATTTATAAGTGGTCAATATTCTTCGATGTGGGTACGCACGCGTCAATGGTTTAAATTATTCTCGCGCCAAAAATATATTAATACATTTCGGTATTCCTATAATAATTTACCATCGCGTATGATTAGTAGTCGTCAACTACTATATTACAATACACTACGCGTCTATATTTCGGAATTCTGACACGTTTGAACATTGTTTTGGTTCATATTAAATTAATGATTTCAACAATCGTTTTCTCGTCATGACAATAATAGCTACACAGTGTATGGTAACAATATAATTGCTCAAATAAACATGCCTCGAGCTTCGTGACTTCGATCTTCAACGATTATTTAAAATAAATTGTAATCTTATAATCGTTTACTGCAGATACCGCATGAATTATTATGTAGGCCGTTTATGAATTGTAATATTGTGATACCAAGAATATTGTCCACGTACAAGTATTTTCATTTTATCTGTGGCTCGGTCAGTGGAGTTGAGTGTTTCAATAATTGCGTCTGTTAATATTGAAGAATTGGTAAGGTTAGGTTAGGTAGTGTACACAACTCTGAAGTTAGGTCGCAGTAAAGTAACGTGAGTATAATATATCTGATGTCCATGACGCGTATCATATCGTAGTTACGATATATTTTCGTATTATAAGATTATAGTATTATTTAAAATACATCGAATTAAATCGCAAAACATTACCTGGACATTTTATTTACGATAGACGAACGCAGCTTTCACCGTAACCCGATTATGATCGTTATACCACATTGCCGGATCATATTATCACAATGTTTGATCATTCAACAGTCGTTCACAGTCGTGTTACAAACAAGATAAAAATGTGTTCGTCTACCAATTTTATTTTTTATTCTGTTCTGTGTGGTACCGCTGAAAACGAAGGGGTCTGCTTTTACATTACCACCATTGATGTTTTACTCACTGAATAAAATTCGAATATTTTGTGTAAATTGCCTATCCTGAACGCCGTGTTACCATAATTGTATTTTAAAATTCGCAAAAAGAAACGCAATATAGTCTTATCAAACATCGTAAAAAAATGCTCTCAATAAAAGCATGGGTGACATGGTACGACCGTTTTGTGTAAACTAATTATAAATAACATGATAATTTTATTAGTTTCCAAGTGCCTATGCTATTTTGGTTGTAAATTAAGCGTTTATTAAAATAATTTATATTTTTATTATTTTTATTTTCTTTATTTTTATCGTTATAAAAGCAATATTATTTAGTTAATTATATTTTTTTATCTTTATTTTACTTCTAAAAGTAAATTTGATATTTTAACAACAAAAAAAGTTGATTTTCTTGTTATAGTATTGATACTGAAATTACGTTGCTAGTTAATTAGATTTTTTTTCTTGCACATATTTTTAAAAGTAACGAAATGTTTTAATATTTATATATAATGGTCGTGTTGCGATTTAAAAATAAATTTAATCTTGTATTTAATCCTTAAAAATGTTTAGTTAAATATTTTAAATTTCATATTCAAAGCAAACCTTTTTTTTTATTTTTTTGATAACTTTGATGTTTTAAAATTGAATTTCAGACCCGTAGATAATTATTTAAGTTTAAAAAAGTAAATAATAGTGTTCCAATACACTCCACTTATCAAAACTTTGCATAATTGTATTTTTATTGATTAAGCAAGAGAATATTTACTGTCTATAATATAGTACGTAATAAAAATAAAATAAGATATAATGATTTGATTTACTCAGAAAAGAGACTCCCACTTTGACATTTCTTTAAATACTATTTTATCTGATTAACTTCTTATTCTAAATACAATGTTTATACATACAAATTTGCAAACAAAAAATATATATTTCAGAGATATGTTATGGTTATAAAAATTAAAATCTTATAGGTAGTTAAAAAATACAAAAAATTAAAATATCATTTTTTAATGAGTTATGATTTAAAATGACAAAACTAATATTACAAAAATTTGATCTAATTTTTAATATATAATGCATATATATTAAAAATTAGAATATTTATGTTAGAATTACTGTTAGGTTAGGTTTTCGCATTTGGTAACCAATTTAAATTGTTTGTTTTTAATTTTCGTTATTTCTGATTGTTTACGTGCTCTATCTAAAAATTGTAAATTATTATTAACCGAATAAACACACCTGTCTTAAAGAACACTGTTGAAAACCACACACTTAGCGTTACTATTACGAGTGAATATTATAGTACGTATTAAAAAAAAACAAATTATACAAAACTATTATAAGAATGATGATAATCAATAAATCAATCGATATAAATAAAAGAATTATACTATTATAATACTAACTAATAGATTTTTTTTTCAAAAAATAATTTTAAATAATAAATAAGAATACTAATGTCAACACACAAACAAATGTATATTGTATTTTTGTATATTCATATATTTTAAATTTTAAATGTTCTACCCTTTAAAACGTTACGCATATTTTCCAATGATTTATTTTTCATAAAGTTATAATATATAATAATATTAAACAACTCAATTTATTTATGTTTATGAAATCTAATATAAATCATGTTTTATGGGTGACTGTCTAAAATTATTACAATGTTTTAAATGTTTGCTAGGAATGTTATTACCATAAAAGTTCACATTAATAATATTAACAACTCTTAGTTGCTATTTGATATTTTGACATTTATACCATCACATTTTCAGTAAAACTAAATACTATTTTAAAATTAATCACTGAACATAATTCTGAAAACTATCAACAAATTGATATAATTTAATTTAATTTTTCTTATTGAAGTTAATTACAGAATAACAGAATAAGAAGTATTTTACGTGCACTTAATTCGAAACAATATGATTTTTCCAAACAGTAAAACTTTAAAATACACATAAGTTGGTCGGAAAGTTTTCTCAAATTTCAAAAGTTTGTTAAATGTGATAAATATTTTTATTAGTTGTTAATTTGTTTAACTTAACGTTATTAAATATTTAAATATTGACAGTAGTCTAATGGTTCCCACACAAAAAAAAAATAAAAATAAATATATTCAATAATGTTTCATATATTTTTTTTTTCAAGTGTGATTCTCGACTAATAACTTATGCAAAATAAAACTTTAGTTTTGCCCAGTAAATATTATTTTAAGTGATTTTTTTTTAGTAATAATATATAATTACTATTATATTAATTTTCATAAAAAAAAAAAAACGATTTTTGAGATTTCGCTGTCGGAAAAACTTTAAAAATTGTATTTAGTATTTTTGTATTTACATATTATGCATAACGATAATGTGAAATAATATATTAAGTATTATAGATAAATATCAAATTTAAAATAATGGTATACCTACTTAATAAATTATTGGTTTATTTGTGTATATATTTTATATACAATTTAAACAATTTAATAAATGGCGATATTGAGACGATAGTGGTTAGGTTATTGCGGTTAATAGAGGTATTGAAAATAAATGACTACAGTGTACATTTTTTATTTTACTAAAAAATATAAAATACCTACCAGATAAAAATTGCGTTTAAATGTATCCAACTAATAGTTATATTATAATAATAAACTTTGTAACTTAACATTATCGTTACTATAATTTATTCATTTTTTTTTTAAACAGAAACAAATGTGTGTAATTAATTCACAATTTTTTTTTTTGCAGGTAAGATAAAATACTAACTCAATAGTTATTTGCGTCCGGCGAGAGATTTGGTAATATTAATTATGTATCAAAATTTATTAAGATAAGCATTTTAGGTAATAAGTTACAGTTATAGTTTGCGCATTTATTTATTTTTATATACAAAAAATGATGTTCTTCAACAATTTTGACCTGTTATTATTTGAAAATATAATTAACCATATTATTATACTCCTACATTTTAAATCAAAAAATAAGTTTGATTACTGTTAAAAGTCTTAAATTAACATACAATTTTGTAATCAATTTACTTACAGTGTCAAATTAATCTCTATTATACAATGTAAAATCACGTAACTCATAAATTGAATATATTTGAAAGGTTAATACTTAATATTAAACATCCTCTTAGATTTTTACATTATAATTTTATATTTATTACAAATCATAGATAAATTACTTTTTATGTGCAATTAAATGGTCTTTATTATTCTATGTAAATTAATGTAGTGCCTTTAATTGAAATGTTAATAAAACATTTTTTCTTATATATTCGAACCACGTTATTTATTTAATATTGTAGTTCAAAATGTAATAATTATTATTTTTTGTATAAAATTATATATTTAAATAGCTTAATATTTCAAAGTAAAATTATTATAGCAAAGAAGTTTTTACGATGGAATATATTTTTATGTAAGTCAATAATAGTTATTTATTTATTTTATTATTAATTTTTTTTTTTTTGATAAAATGTTATATTAACTACTCAAAACTATTTATTTTATACATAAAATATGCGAAAAGTTACAGTGACAATATCAATATTTGTCTGTGATAAAAAAAAATAAATACCTAAATAAAAAATGATAGTTTATAAAAATAAATTATTCAATATAAGTTTAACTTTGAACATCATTTTTGAATAATTTACACTATGATTACAGTCATCATGCTTATATGTATCTCCTGCACTTTCTTTTGACTAGGTTAATGTATCGTAGAATCATGTATGGTCATATTTATTTTATTTGATATGTATGTATAAAAAACCTATTGAAATTCATGTTGATACTTTCGTGGCCATTTGGTTGTTACTAACAAATATACAATATTTATTCCTAGAATAATACAGTTATTTATATTCTCTAATCAATAAGGAAACTAAAAAAATAAGTAAACATTAATCTGGAATGATGTTCTTTAATAAGGTATCGACACTATGGCATTTAATCTGTATATAATATCAAACATCTCCAAATAATAACTAAAAACTTTAAGTTTTAGTTTAAACTGTCTTGTAGTTTCATTAATTATCTAAGAAAATACAAATGTAATTGATTACAATGAAAGATGTTAATAATATTAAAGTACGACCATATTATCACTCGATAAAATCAGGATATCATTAATGAACTTTCAAATTAATACCAAAACGTATATTTTCTATATTCTATATTCAATAATTACTGAATAAGGATGACTTAAATATAATGTATATTTTTTTATTCTATAATTTTTATATTGTAATGGATAATTATAATTTAGTTTATTTATATTTTCATTAAATTCGTTTTTTTTTTTTTTTTTTGATAAAATGTAAAATAAAAAAGTACATTAATAATCACAATAATAAATTATAATTTATTTTTCATTTGATTTTCTGACTGGCATTAATGAACACGATTATTTATATTAGCATACTGTTAAACATACAATATATTATATATTATTTGTTGATAATTTAATAATTGGGATATACAATTTAGTTGATTATATATTTAATTAATATTATTTTTGGTTTTATGTTTAATATCCATTACATAATAAACACTGTAAATATTGTATCCATATTTTTTATGGATACGCATATAGTTTATATATAAATGTATTACTTATATAAAATCATTTTTAATATGTTAAAAATATTGTAATAATAAAAATAAAAATAAATATTGGTATGGAAAAATGAATCAAAATACAATTAAATGAACTTCTATGACATGACTATATTGTTTTCGTTGATTTTGTAAATAATATATTAACAATAATATTCATATAATTAAAATATTATGCAATCTATATGCCAAACTAATCTTTGCACATAGAATTTTTTTTTTTTTAATTAATCGTTTCTTACATAAACATTGTCTATATTTATTAAATCTTTAAAAATGATTTTTTTAAGTATATTTAAATTGTTATTTTTAATCCGAGTAAATAAAATAGTTATACAATTATTTAATTAATTTAACTAAACTTAGTCCATACTAAATTCTGTTACACAAATACAAATGTCTATTATTATAATTGATTATTTTTGAAACAATTTTAAGCATTTATCTGTATGTTTCCGAACTTAATAGGAGGTAATGTTCCATTAAATCAAATAGGTCATATTATAATATACTGTTCATATTATGAATATTCAAAACCATTCAAATGGTTACTAGTCGGAAGTATTTTGAATATTTATCGCGAATTGTGTACAACGGCCCAATGTTCATATTTATGATTCAAACAGTTCCGATATAAACTTGATAATAGCATACATAAAAATGTACTATTTTTATTTAAAATAAAATAATACTATTATGTACATGTATGTAAATTACTAATTATGATGAATCAGAAATATTCTTCGATCCTCAGATTTAGATTTCTAAAAGTTGTACTTAGACTTCTAAAATCTAATACATTTTCATTTTGATAACTGTTATTGTCATTTTTTTGCAATTTTAAAATATAATACATTTGATAACGTACAATATATTCAATTTATGCAATATTATGTACCTAATTCATTCAAACTATACAAAGACATAATACAGTAAAAACCAATAATATATCTCAAATCTTAAAAATTTAATAATAATAATAATTTAATTATTGAATTTATATTTATTTAGCATTATACACAGCATGATAATTAATAATCATAAAAGTATACAAACTTAAAATAAAAATATACCAAATATCGTAATTGCACATTCGCGATTGTTATAACCAATAACATTAATAATGTCAGAATTTTACCACAATGTATTTAATTTATGTTATCAAGATTGAAAATTACAATATGACTTTAAAAACCTTTTTATTAATTCAATACTGTAGGTATTTAACTAATGAATATAGGTCATCATTTTTCAACTCAAAATAGCTTATGATTAATTATCCATAATTTGTATTGATTTTTACTTAGTCCGTTTTATACAGAGCAATCGCATTGTAAAGCAATACAATTAATGCGCAGTGTTGGTGAGTAATAAAACTATTCCATCGAGATACTCAACGGTTGTTGAAAAATAATTTATTTTTAAGCATATTGAGAACATAATATAATTATATCATAATCCTAAATATTACAAATCTGAATAGTATAATAAACTTTAGAATACGATATTTATAGAGAAAATATTAAAAGCATACAATTATAATATTGTAAAGGTTTATAATTTAATTAAGCTTGGAATTTTTTTCAATATATTAAAATATTAGTCATTTTGTTAGCATTACAGCAAAATAAAAAAAAAAATGATTTTAATTATGTTATTACGTTGAAATGTACATTGTAAAAAGCATTTTTATATTAAATATGCATCTCAAAAATAAATATTATACTGTTCATAAAATTATATTATAAAATTATTAGCACTCATATGAAAATATAAATGTCCATCTACCTTTCACTCGGTTTTAAAATATTGTACTATGTTCAATTGATCATAATACCTCCCGTTCTGCTTAATATTCTAAATCACTTTGCGCAACAAAACTTTCTTATTTAATTAGCTTCTATCATTATGTGTCTCCCTAAAAAGGAAAGTTTGATGTATCTATGTAAGTTCATAATAATTTTAGATCATTGTTGTAATAAATAACATGGTATAGTGACATGATTAGTATTTAGTGCCTTAAAATATTATATACATACTACGAATTTAATGTTATGATAATAATTATAAATCATTTTATGTAAAAGGATATTACAATAAATCATTTACCGATAATAACTATAAAGTTTAATAGAACTATAAATATTATATTTTAAGACAGTATAACAGTTTGTATATTATTATTTTATTTTTTTTTCAAACACATCCTCTATTCCTATGATTCACTCACTATTTAAAGAATATAATTTATACATATTATTGTCAAGTTATGGTTGAAAATAATAGTGAAAAATTTGTTATACATAATTTAAAACAACTCAATAAAATGTATACATTTCTTAATATAATATTTATATACATATAATATATTATTATATTCGAATAGGGACAAATGATTTTTATTTTATAAACTTTCATTTTTGTAATAATCAATTACAAATGATAACGATTAACGATTATTGTCTTATTTTTTTACTAAGCTATAACAGAAATATAATACGATCTAGGACAAATGGACGTAAAAAAACATATAAAAATAAAATAAATAATATATTATAATAAATCATCATAAAAATATATTAATCTAACCTAAAAATTATTCAAAGGTATGACACTAACACTAAAATATCATTTATCATCATCATATGTCATTAATTTTAATATTTTATGTAATGAAAAATTTGTATACTCGTATTTAAATATTTTATATTTATTTTTGACTTATGTTTATATGTCGAAATAATGACTTATTAATTTATTTATTGATTTATATATATATATTTTTTTTTTGATTTCCAATTGTCCCTACATCCAAATGGCCACATCCAAACGGTTACGTCCATTTGTCCTACATCGTATTATATTTCTGTTATGGCTTAGTAAGAAAATATGACGATAATCATTAATCGTTAACATTCGTAATTGATTAATACAAAAATTAAAGTTTATAAAATAAAAATCAATGGCTTGGAAAATAATATTTATATAAATTATATTATTTAATGAAAAAACAAGTGTTAATAATAATAATAATAATAATAAACGAAAATTCATGTGTATTAAAAGAAGTTTTTACTACTCCTAAGTAGGACTTTTTTTTTTTCAACAACGTAGTTATGAATGACATAATTAGTTACTACCATATTAGCATTTCCCAGGGGATAATTAATTTTAGTTTAAGTACGTAATAACCTAACCATTTCTAAAGTAATTTGTTGGAAAGTAAACATTGCTGCTTTACACGCAATATTTTCAATACGAATTATTCTGCATTCTAGTCGCAAGTTATTAAAATATTGTAAAATTAATTAAAAACAATTTTTCGATAAACAAGCCTTCTTACAACTTACATCTTAGTCGTTATTGTTAAGCGAGAAATATTATCATATTATAAAAACGCGATTAGTTTATATAGTTTAATATTAATTTGTCAACTGACAATATTATCACGAAAATATTATATACACTGGAATTCGACGATGACAGCTAGAGCGGTTTTAATAACGTTGTTGATGCGTTGGATTTTCCGTGATTTAAAAAAAATTGAAAACAGCCCGAGCGCACAATATTAAATATTACGATTATTACGACGTATTCACACGGTGATAATTTTCGTTTAGACATCACTCGTGTCCACGCGGGGTGCGATGCCCATTTGCGAGTAGTGCGTATACGCGTGTATTGTAATATCGTTATTAATCCGTTGAATTTATGGCATCCGATCGGGTATATACGCACACATAAATGTATATAATATGTATAATATAGTCACCGACGGTATGGGGCGTGTGTTCGGTTGACTCGGGCAGCGGTAATAATAATTCCTGACCGTCCAAAAGTGACCGAAACTTTACAGGCCTGGTGTCGAATATAAAACAGGCGGTATCTATATTGTGCGCCCCATCGCATAACCCTTTGGATTCTGAAACCAAATAACTGACCGATATTTACGAGCTAAGTTTAGGATTATTATTTCTTTCTCTTTTTTTTCCTCCTCGTGTATATATATATATATTAAATAGTATATTGAAAAGCTCCACCACCGTTCGAGGCTTATCGAGCGAAGATTATGGTGCTTTGCCGAGACGGGTCCTGAGGATTAAAAACAGTCTACTGCTCGGACGATGGGGCACATTAGTAGGCGCTCCGCGTCTCAAAGACCGTACCCTTTTGATGTGTATATTCGTTTATCGAGACTTTAGAAAATTCGAAGTACAACAATAATTATTATTATTATATCGAATGAATACGAATAACTGCGAACCCTGTAAAGGCGAACTTGCGCATCACGGACCCGATTTTGTATTTACTATAGGCGCTCGAGAATTATTATCTCATGACGATGAACATGAATTATGTACACGATGATCGGGTTGATATTATTAATCGACCAAAAAACCTCATTAACAGTTAATTATTTGAGAATATTATAATCGGATGAAATAATGTCCTGTACATTTACAATTTTGTTTTACACGTGTGTCAGATATGATACAATTAACATTTTATATATTGTTTATAAATCACTTTTAAAATAATATGACATTTCTGTAATGTCCACAAATCGTATACATAATTTATTTTGTATTATTTATAGGTTTATTTAAAAAAAAATAATTAAATATGCGACTGTTATAAATATAATTTCCAAAACATCTGGATTTTTTATTTGTAACAACTATAAAATTGATTTTTTTGGATTTATTGTGTTTTTCATTGTAAAATTAGTATTGAGGAAACATAATAATACTATATTTCATAATTTATTAAAATCTACCACATAGCGTAGGATTATAATATTTACCACAACAAAATAAATATATTACATGCATTTTAACAAAATTAGCAATTAGTAATTGCTTTATAAAAAACGATTCAGAAACAAATAATTCATTGTAGTTTAAAATAATAATAATTTATATTATATAATAATAATAATAATACGGTCCTGTGAAAACTGTTCACATCTTCTGTCCGTTAAATGTTCATTAAATTAAAAGAATTATTTATGCAAACAGTATTTAATTAAATATACCTTGGTATACCTTTGTACGTATGGAAAATATATTACGCTTCGTGCAAAAAATAAATTGTATACAGTTAATGATAATTAGTTGGTGGAATGAAAATATATATATATATGTGTTTGTGTGTGTGTATGTGTGTTTTTCAACGCTTAACTACAATTGTAATAACAAAATTGAACGATACATCCAACTGTGTACAAATATTATAATTTACTTGATACATCACATAATACGATATTATATTCATTTATTCAGAAACTGGTGGCGTAGGGAGAAAAATATATAACGAATGTTTAATTTAATTGAAAATATCATACTACATAATACAAATGCTATTGTATCGTATTATATATATATATATAGTTTAATCTAGTGCAGGGTTGGAGTGGTACAACGAAACGATTACTACAAACCATGGTAACTATTATTAGTTGTATCAGAATAAGGTAGGTGTAGGTAGTATTGGATTTTCTTGTATGTAATTATTATTCCAGGATATAATGAATTGTTCATATTATTATATTCCACTATTAAAGTCAATTTTATCTATGATTTCCGTTCTCTGTAAGTACTTACCACCGCATTATGCAATTAAAAATATTTCACTACACCACGCTTGTTATTATTGAATTATTGAATACCATTAACGTATAGACTATAAACAGATAATAATAGAACTATTTGGTGTTAATATTATATTCTTTTATATATACACTATACCCATCACTACGCTATGTTACATGTTATAATTAAATTAGGATATCTTAAAATATAATAATATATCTAAGTGTATCATTGAATTTCACCCTCCCCCCTCCCCAAAAAATGGGAATGTGTTTTTGTTTTCATACAGATAAGATATGAAACGCTAAGAAAAATGAATAACTGAATATTCTTTTTATAATAATTTAAATTATAATATTTTTTCCATGATAGCAAGCCATCACCATTATCTAATTCTAATAATATATAAATATATAAATATATAATATATATATATATATATATATATATTATGATGGTGTAATTTAAGTCTTGTGTATATCTTGTATAATAACAAATAATGTATATTATTCTTTCTTTAATAATTGTATTTAATTGGATAATTTAAATTTATTTTTCGTGTCATCGTATCGATTGTTTCTCCTTTAAACAAAAATAATGAAATATATAATATATTAGTGCTTTAATAATCCATCTATTATTTCAGATTTATATAGAATATAAGAATCTAGTGGCAAAATTAAAAAACAAAGATCTACAAATAAATTTAAAACTTCAAAGTATTCAGAAAAAATAATAGTTATTCAAGAAACAAGAAACAAAAAACACAAAACGCAATATGTTTTCCGATTTCTTTTAAATTAAAATAAAAACGTATTACACTTATATATTTCAAGTGGAAAAATAGATTTATTTATTCTTCTGAAGTTGAACATGTATGTCTGATAAAGTTATATACTTTATTTATTATATAAAGAATTTTAAGAATATTACATTGCTTTTTAATATTGATGTTTACTAAACATTAAGTCAAAAAATATCGAGAATTAATTAAATGTAGTTAAATAGTATTTTTTTCATTTATATTCTTGTTTTTATTATTTATAAATGACAATAAACAATAAATTATCTCGTATTATTTCAGAAAACGTAATAGTTTGTATAGATTATCATCAAAAATATATTATAATTATTTGATATATTTGGTCTTTGCTTATTGAGATTTGTTATTTGTAATTTTTGTAAATTACTATAATACGTACAATTTGTTTTTAGCACAATAAAAATAATTTATTTTATATATAGTACTTATAAAACCTCATATTTATTAAAACTATACATATACAAAACAAAGGTGTTAGTTCCATAAAATAACTATAAGTATATTAAGCGGGACTCAGAAATACGGAGATTTAATGTCTATTACTACTGTTCACAACTCTCGGAAGACAGAAACGATAAAATACAAATATAATTTAAAAAAAAATATTTATGATATTTATATGGAAACCAGGTCCAATTGATACTTTAACTCTTAGTATTGAAGAATCTTTACACATTTAACCTTTATGCGTTTCATCTGATTGATATTTCCTTCTCATTTTAACCACCTTCCTTTCAGTGTATTTTAACGTTAAACTTACATTCCGGATGTATACAGCTCACATACGAACTGAAATAAAGTGGCAAGTGCTTGAAGTGGAGTAGTACGTACCTATGAATGCAAATAATGTCAAATAATATAAAAATTTATATTTATAATATCAAACATGTTTCACTTCCTATAATATAATTCATATAAATATGTTATAACAGTGCACCACGTAGGGTTAAAAATATTATAAATAAAAAAGCAGTTTAAATTAAATTTTGAAATTATTATAAGTTTGTTATAATATATTGTATTATTATGAAATATGAAAAAATGTTATTATGAATAAAGAAAAAGAAAAATTTCTTATGAAATGCTAATGTAAAAAATAATATAATTGATCAACTCACTTTTGGTCAAATTAAAAAATCGCATAAAATATAATTTATTTAAATGGTATAACGTTTAAAAAAAGAAATCATAGTAAACCGATTATTGATGTGACGTTAACATACAATAAAGGAGATTACATGTTCAACATTTTTCTTTCTCATAGTTGTATTAGTAAGATATAGCCTTCTGTATGAATTAAAACGCCATAATGTAATGTTTAATTATTAATTTCAGAAAATTTCAAGTCGAATCATAATTCAATTTCAGAAATCTAATTTGATGTACATGTATTTTATGTCTAACTCAATTTAGATAACAAGTTATTAACATAACCTTGAACAGCAATGTTATGGCACTATCATTTTAATTAAAATTCATCCCGTAGTAAGATTTTGTCCAGTTACCTTGAACGAGTTATCAAATACCTAGTCAGAGTATGTAATGAAAATAATGTATAAGTGACATAGCTTTTTTTTTTAAGTTTAGTTTGACTTTGAATTATTTGAGTAAAGTTTAGAGTATTCTTATCCTATTTATATTTAAAAGTAGTTATTTAATCTCATATACACTGGATACTGTATGCAACAGTAAATTGAAATTACAAGTCTATGATACATTTAATTCAATTTTATGAAGTCATTGTTGTTGTTTGTCAGTTCTTTACATTTGAAAATTTATATTTTATGGAAATATTTAAAATCGACAACAATAAAAATATTAACATACATTTGGAAAAGAAAGTTTCGTTGCTGATTTACTGTAAATACGGAAGAAATTATCAAAATTAGAAAAAAATAGCAGATTACTGACACGTTAGCGTAATGATAACCAATGTCTATTACACTCAATCAAACAATTATTTTGTCACAAATTCAAACAATGTTATAATAAATTCAAACGAACAAAAAAAAAAAAAAACCCGTTGTTACTAAAAATGAAAAAAAAATCATAACAACAGAGAGAAAAAAAGATTTGTAAAAATTAAAACGCATTATTCACATTTCCCTGTGCTTAGCATGTAAAATACTAATCCTCTATGGAATATTAAAACTAAATTTGTATTCCAACATGTGTGGTGTACAGCGCAAATGAACTAGAACCCAGAACTAGTAAAAAAAAATAAATAACACACACACACACACTCGCACGCGTATTATATATGAATATATAAAAGTGAAAAAAAAATAACATGGGTGGCAGGAAATGGCGCTCCTCTCCTATAATGTGAGTTCAACTCTTTTTCTAATTTATGAGCACACGTCATCCTTGACCAACAACAGTACTGCGTCAAATCCTTGTTTTGACATTTTTCCTTGTCCGTCATCCAGCAAATCCAAAGGTTTTAACTTTGTGTATTCCGCTGCCCCACCGCTAATAGCCATTTAATTTCTCTTATATTTGATCTCAACGTAATTTGCATTTATGTCAGAAATAAGAATACTTAAATAAATACGGTTTTGTAGTTTTGTGCGTGGCCATTAACGTTACGACTATTCCCGGAGGACTCAATGTAATTAGGGACGATGGAATCACTTTATCCGAGCATTGTATTCAAAGTTATGGCGTACGCTTCAGAAAATTATCATAATTCTGATAATTTTAGTTAAACGTCATGCATTTTTCAATCTGGATTACATAAAAATAATGGGTTAACCTTATATCGTCAAAATAAAATGTTGACGTGTATGTAGTTAGTCTTAATAGCAATTTATTTGCATTTTTTTTTTTTTTTTTTTTTTTAAATACCAATACATCGATCACACACATCGAAAAAGATTCGTATTTGTTATTAATTGAAATTTCGAAATCCGGCAATTTGCATAGATAGTATATAGTAATAAGTAATAGTACATTATCATAATATTCATAAATTATTATAGTTGAGTTTTTGCATTGAATAAAATAATTTCTTAAGTTCTTAGTTATAACTAAATTTATGATAATAACAATTGGTAATGTACCATTTTTTTTTTAATAATTGATATATCATCATATTATTGTAATATTGTATGCAATTCATTGTGATTAAACCAATGAATGGCTTATTTTTTCATTGAATTACACTTATTGAAACAGTTTCTATTTTTTTATAACATTGCATTGGACTTGTATTAAAATTAATATTTAAGAGAAAGATAAAAACAATACAATTAGTAGGTATTATAAATTTAACCTTATTATTTAAAAATAAATAAATAGTTATATTCTGTCATATTTAAATGCATTTGTATACCCCTCTTAAAGTTTTTCTATGACTTTATTGATCAAAATGAGCCTTATTATGAAATAGGTAATGCAAGATATTTTAATTCATGTACTAACTTTTTAATAAACGTTGAATGTAAAATAATTTGGACCAGTTGCTTATTAGTTAAATATTTTTTTAATTAATCAATGAACATTCTCAGTGGTTTATAATATTTGACATCTTAAACATTATTAATTTGGATACAAACTAAAATAGTGAACTTATTATTTCTAAAAAATACTGTTTATTTTAAAACGGTGAACCACTATAATATACAATACATTTTATCGTTTTATAATATCATACAGATTAACTGATTAGTCTTCAAAGCATACAAAGTGAACACACATTTTATCAGTTACTGATATTTTAAATCGTTGCATCATCCGTAGTATTGAATATCATTGAAATATTTTTTAGCTTTAGTCTCATATTGTATTTATATTTTTAATATGACATTAAACAATAATTCTGTATTTCGTATGATTATAATTTAAAATAAGTAATTGTTCAATCATAATTTAAAACAAATATTAAATACCTGCAAATAATATAATATGTTTGTCGTAACATTGTTGTGCGAAATGTTTATACACATTGATATAATAGACTTAAACTCTTAAAGGTTTTACAAAATTGCCTACGTTTACAAACGAAAAATTGCTTTCAAACATAGTTTTATAAACTAGTAAAATAACTGTTTGCTACTGTAAAAAATTGAGATGCCAAGATCACAATATCCTTGAATATTGTGCTATCTTTATAGTTATGGCATGGCGGTTATACATGTTTATATAATATTGTATGTATGGTGCTTAATAATGTCATACAACTAGTTTTTATGACAAAATGCCCGTTATAACACTTTAAACTAGGGTTATAGTACAATAATATTGCTGAACAATATAACGTGCATTGTTATCATGGTAATATTACACCATGACGATTGGATAACTTTCAGACTAAAAATAAAAAAATAAAAAATCGAAACGTCTTAGTGTTATATAAATGTCTGGGACAAATTTTAAACACGCTTATTATTTATAAATAACTATTCGTATTACTAGATTAGATAAAAAATAAATAGGGTACCTGTGAGTTGATAGTAATTATCGTGGGTGTGATATTATTTGGTTATTCAAATCAGTGGGTATTCTCTAGTGTATTACTCGAGTTATCGGTAGTATAATATAATTTACTTTTATAATCGATGATTTTCGCTTTGGTATTATAATAATTTAAGGATTAATATTTTAGATGTTTTATAATAACGATACTCGTTATACTATTTTTTTTTAAATAAACTTAATTTGGTAATTATTTAGTATTTTTAGTTGATGAATTAATAAACAATATGGTGATAATATATTGAATTATATGATGATATAGTCAGAGAAAATGTTCAGAGATTAAAATATGTTTTATATGTGTCGATATAATACGTTTCCAGTACGATTAAGTAAGTAATTACAATGATATCTCCGAATAAGTTTATTACCTGTACTTGGTAATGATTTGTTAAAATTTCCATCATCGTGCATTATAGATTTATATACCTAACCTATTTAATATTTTGAATAATATCAATAAATATAGTAAGTTATCTTGAAAGTGTAAATGAACTAATTAATTTGGTAGATAGTGGCGAAAAGTATGCTAATTGCTCTGCTTTTGAATTGTGTCCAACGTGTACCGTAACTACCTATTGTAGATTAAGGAATACATTTATAATAGTAGATAATGGAATAGTGTAGTTAAATAGTATATGCTATTAATTACTTTGTTTTTATGACTATAATGCTACACAAATAGTGAGCCTCACCATGCTGGAGAAGTAATTAGTAAATTGTAGTCTCAACATTGCAATAATATTATTACCTACATATTAAGTGGTATATTTCATATTATTATCTATAAATCTTTAGTATTTATTATAAATTATCATTATTATTATTATGTAATAAACAGTGATAATTACATACATACATATTATGATACACGAATTAACTTATTGTAATGTAGATGTAATTAATGCGATAGGTACTTCGGCTGACATGTAAAATCTTGTGCAATTCAAAAAATGCTTTAAATAATATATGGCATTAAAATATTTTTATTTTACCTTTTGCAAAATATTAAGTACTGAATTTTTGAAATAATATCATACGGGTTGATTCCTAAATTATTATTGTTTATGTAAATTAAATCAAATATCACTAAATACATATCATAAACAAATTTAAAATGTCTGTTTATAATAATTTAATATGAATTATTACTTACGTGTCAACATTTTATTTTAAAATGTTACTTAATAATAATAAATATTGTATATAAGTTCATAATTATTTTATTGTATTAACACATTATAGTATACTATATTATACAATAACCTCAATAAAGATTTATTTTTAATAGTGCTTTTATTAAACATTTATCACATTAAAATAACTAAAGCTAATATGGACGAGAATAAATAAATTGTGATTTTTGAAAGAGATGAACCAAAAATTACAAATATTTGAATCAAACTAGGTGAATGCTTAAAAGTTTGGTTGAAAAAATAAAAAATAAAATACGAATATTGTTAAAACCAATACACTTATTTCTCATTATTATTATTATTATTCATTATTCTTATTATTATCATAATTTTTTCAACAGAATATTATTTTCAAGTATTAAGATTTCCTTAATTTCAATTTAAAATAAACTTAACAATTTTGAATTTTTTTTAATAAAATTAAAAAATTAAATAATATTAGGTAATGTTCATCATTAAATGTTTATATTTACAGTATAACTTAAGTATCAAACTATCAAGAAATTGGCTGTTTTGTGTTAAGAGCTATAAACCTTTTCCACCAGTATTCATTATTTTATATAAAATAAATTATAATGTACATATATTTAAACATTTTCATAATTATTAATATAATTTACTTCATTTTTTTTATATACATAATTAAAAGATTATATTCTCATTAAATATAATTCCATTTGCTTATTTCAACAATTTGTTTTTTTTTCACTGCGCATTGTGTTTACTGAAAAATAATTTTTTAGCAATAAGATATATTTTTATGTTCATGGCGTTGCATCACTTATTGTACTTAAAACCATTTTCATATTGGTACATGTATGTAATGTATATATATATTTATTTATGCATATATCTATACTCCTTCTACCTATTATACCTTCTATGTGTTTTTATACTACTCTGATAAAATGCAATTACAATTGTGTTTTGTGTTGTTAAAATACGCACATGGTATGTACTTACACTCTATTGTCAAGTTTGTAAGTTTATTACGTATTATTTTCATGAAATTGTCGTATAATTAGATATTTTCTTTGTCAAGTCTTACCAATGCAATTACAATTTCAAAATAATCTTTGTGATTTATGTGTTTTTCATATCTAGGTACAATAAGATCTAAAATATAATACTAGCGATTACCGTGTTTAATGAAATAACTAATTGGTAGCAGATGTAAACATTTTTTTTTTTTGTTAGATAGTTATTTCTTTCTATTAAACCCTGGAAGATCTTAATACCAATTATCTCATGTTAAAATATATTATAAACATGATTATTATAAAATCTACGATTCATAACTACGATTGTATCTTACGATACAGAAGTTCTAACACTATTCATAAAATTATAGAATGATTTAACAAGCAAAATCACCATGGTTTTCACCTTATAGTATTAACAATTATGAATTTTGGAATTGCATTTTTAATGATATGATATGCTTAAGGATCATAATATTTATCATTTAAGTAGATCTAATTGGTAGTAGAAGTATGTGTTGTTTTTAAAAGAAATTCCAACCTTTGTTTATAGTAAATTTTGAAGTAGGTACTAGGTGACTTGTTTTTTGAATGCCAATGTTTCTGAATACAAATTATAACGTGATATTTTTGGATATTATAATTTAAAATATACATATTAAGAATAATATACCTTAAAAATAGTATTATATATTTAATAATCGTTTATTTTAAAATAATAATTTAATGTAATTTAATATACTAATAAATTAATATATACACGGAAATTTTCACAAAATATAGGTACATTATTAAATTTTAATACATAAATACTTATTTTTACCTAAAATAATAAATGTATATCTCAACAGGACAAACTAAATATTAAACACAATTTAAGTATTTGTAAATAAAGTCACCATTGAATGAAAAAAAAAATAAAGAGATGAGTATATGCTTGGTGGTATTTATCCTGTATAATATTGATTTGTAATTTTCAAAAAAAAAAAAAAAATGCTATGATTACAAATCATCTAAAAAACAGTAAGCATTCTATTTTATCTGAATTATTAAAAAAAAAAAAATGTTTGATATATTTTATTTTGCAACCATTGTAATATTCCACAACCTCAAAGTTATTCTAATACTACTGAAAAATGTATTTTATTGTAGTTTTATTAAGTTATTATATTCATTGAAACACAACAATCCAATTTTATCAATAATCTAAAAAAAAATGTTGGTATCAATTTTTAAATCGTATTTTTAATATTGTATATTTTAATGTTTTGAGTATTAAATCAATATCTTTTATATTTTTTCAAATTAACCTCTGATAATTCGTCAAAGTACTTTTTATTTAAATACAAGTATTTCAAAGTAATTCTGTTTTTTAGAAAATTCTAAGTAAAATTAGAAAATTTTTATTTAACTTTATTTATAAAAACTATGTTTTAGTCTCGTAATTTTGAAATTGTGACGTTGGTAATTCAACATCCGAGAATGTGCAACTCGAAGACGATTTTTTAAATTTGAATACTAAAAGAGGGGTTTATTTTAGGATTTGTTGGCTAACAAAAAACGAATATTTTTATTTAAATAGGTTTATTATTAGTTATATAAAATAAAGTGGTTATTATAATTGCATATCATTTTAGACATGTATTTTGTGTATGGTTAAAACTATACAAATGACTGTGTTAAAAATATATGCGTTATGCAGCTTACGTTTGACGGAGTTTAAGAAAGGGTAAATCCACGGGCATTTAATTTGTCACATGCAATTCAGTGCAAAATCATCAGTTAGTTTATTTTATACTATAATTATATTTTTTCAGATAGTTAAAATGCATAAAAACCAATAAATCTTAAATGAAATAAATATAAAAAACGGTGCAGTTTTAGGTATTAATAAATAGTGAGGTAGGTAATACAAATAATAATCTGTATAAAAATATACTATTATATTCAATAATATTAAACGACTCAGGTTTTTACTCTTGCAACTAGTTTATCATTTACATTCGACCGTATGCATTAAATATTAGCTGTCCCGCGTGGTTTGAAACTACATTTGTATACGTAATAAAAGAACAATAATATTATATACATCAAATACATTTTTATAGGTAATACAATTATATTACATTGTACTCTGCCTGTGTATTATATGGATTTAACAGTTTGAATTATCTAAAATAAAAGTGTCCTAAATCAATAGGCGTCCGTAAACGGGCTGTGTTCCGAAACGGTAATTCTAACAACAATAATAATGCAAAGTTGACAAATCGTTGAGGTGGCGGTGGCAGCTGTGTGACTGACAGCAACAACACGGCTATTATAAAGAAGGAGAAAAAAACCGTTTTCATTATTCAAGAATAGACCGCTCTGCCGATGTTGTCCAATAAACATTCGGGCGCGAGCTGGGGAAAAAAAGAAACCGCGTTTATAGCGCGGAGGACGAACCGCAGAGAACTCGACCGGTGATCGTGGTGAGAAAAAAGGTGTCGGCGGTGGCGACGGTGTGGTGATGGGAGGTGGCAAGGTGGATTTAAGTTTGATGGCTAAACCTGGTCAGGGCGCCGCGGGCCGTTGGCGATTTGGTGTGTTTTCGGGAGGGGCGACGGGGCGTTTGGACGCGAGGAAGCCAACGTTTAATTTATCATGTTTTAATATATACGAGGCGTCGATGGCGAGGCGTGTTCGTGGTCTGATGGTGATTAATTGAAGATATGCCCGGGCGGATCGACTTTTAGACGTACACTTCTATCGGTGCGACCGAGAGATCGACCAGTGGCAATAAGGACCAGGTATACGGGGCAGGACATAGATGGCGGTGCAGCGGCGAGCGGTGGAATTAAGGCGGCCAGGAGTTCTCAGTTCTCTCCTGCCGTCGTCCGCGCCCTCCGTTGTGTGTGTATAATATATACGAAGGTAGGTATATGTTCTATAGAGCGTCTTAATGAATAGGCAGATGTAATGGAGGGGTAAGTTGCGGCGACGAGAGGCACTAGTGGTGCGCGCCTTTGTATACCGCCGCAGGTGCGTAGCGTTTTTATGTAATATAAAATTCAATTTTTCCCATTAAAGAAAAATAAAGAGTGGAATTTGAAGCTTTCCAGATGAGCACCCATCAGAAAAATGTTTAAAAATACCGGCGGGTGACGAGATGGTTGGTGGAGAGAACCGTATCCGATTATGGTTTCTAGAGAATAATAAATTAATGACGGTGACTACGGTTATCTTGTGTATCAAAATCTTCATTGAAATAAATCTTAAAACAAAAAAAAAAAAAGATAGAAGTCATTATAAGTACACAGTATCTATATAATATTATACTCGGCAAAGATATCAGATTGGATTATGTAAACTTTAAACTCGTAAAAGTTTTGGACATGTCATTCTATCTTTTTATTTGTTTTTCCATTGTTAATAATAATAATAATAAAAAAATCGTTTTAACATTATTATTATGACTTATTGGGTATTCATGAGCAATACTTTTAAACATCGAATCATTTATACGATTCAAAATAATATCCGACCTAGCTATTTAAAGTTATTTTATTTTATATTAGTATGTTATAATATGCTTGTAATTTAAAATTTAATGGCTATACAGTTTTTAAGGACTATAGGATATTTATGAAATATTGTTTAAGTATAGTAATGTAATATGAATAGCTTAAAGTTGTAAACTGTAAATATTCTATTTCGTATTTCTAATAAATTTAAGTTTTATGGTGATAGTTATACGATGGGTTCAATAACGGAATATTTTTGTTTTCAATAAACAAGAAATACACTTAAGCAATAGGCACACACGGGTTTCTGATTTATGATCGTCTTGGTTCTGATTTTATTTAGAATGAAACTAAAATCCATTTAATAATAATATACTCATTTAATGTTTCCAATTTTCTTTATTTCTTAGTTAGATCATTAATTTTGCCATTAGATAAAAATCAAATAGTAAATTAAAAATCAATTATTTTGTTAATTTATTATTCAGCAATTAATTAATATACTTATGTTTGTAGAATATTATATGCTTTATAAATGCTTTGTTAATTGAAATAAAAACTTTTTGTGTACAAGATATTGTAAATCATTAGTTGTATTTTACATTTTAACAGTTACTTATGTATGTTGTTTTAAAGGGCAGTATTAACAAATAAATACCTGACACCGAAGTTTTATGGTTTTATCCCTTTGGTTATCAGAAAGTCTAAATAATTACAGAAACTATTTGTCTCAAAATAAATAGTATATACATTATATTATATATTAAATTGAAAAAAAAAATTAAGTTAATAGGTTAGTTTCAACAGTTAATGATGTAGTGTCATATTTTGATTAATCAATTGCATATTACGTAAATTCATAGTGAATTCAGTATTGAATAGATATTTTTTTATGAAAATGTTGGCAAAAAATCAATCTATAATTGTTTTTAAATTAATAATTATTACTAGGTAGTTTATAAGATAATTTTGAATGATAAGTAGAATTAATTATTTTAATATAATTTATCACAATAAAATTGCGTAAAGAAATAATAATTCTTAAGAGTAATGAGGCACAAAGTTACCCACGCCATGACGATACTTAATAGTGTTTTATGTATACGAGTTTACATTTCACAACATTTTTTTTTTTTTAGAGTTCTTTCCTAAAAACGATAAGCAGACATAATGGAGAACATTTAAATGGCTTAGAGTTCATAAATATTCATCTTAAAAATTTAAAATGTTTGAAACAGTTGGGTTATTTATTTAAGCCAATATTACTCTTAAACGACAGTTGTTTGGTAAGTAATAATGATGCATTTAAAAAAACGAATATACACTGTGCACAAAATGAATAATAATTTCGATAAAATTTTAAGCACAATATGATAAACTGGGAAAAACTTACATAATCCAGTAAATTATTTTATCATATTTTAATCATATATAAATATATACATACTATATAAAAAATAATAATCAAATAAGAGATTTATCGTGTTTAACGTGTTTAACGTGTTGCACAGTGACTGAGTGACACAAAAACTACATACAAATGAAATGTCAGCCATTTTCTATAGACACGAATTCGATATTAAAATTATTTAATTATGTATATATATATAAATATATAAATTATAATTTTGCATGGCTAGAAAAAATCTACAAACACGAAATATTGAATTTTAGGGAAGGGATTTGAACATTGAAAACCGATTGAATGTACATCATCTTGTACTCGTATGCGTAAAAACGATTCTAATCGTAAGAGACGGCTGATGTATAAGGTATAAAAATGGTTTATAATATATTTTATGTTTTTAATTAGCATATTTTTAATTCAGTAGGTTGAAATAATTTCACAATAAACATCGCATAAAACTTTAAAACGCTAAGATTTGTAACCTTCGCTCAGAATCTTAAATAATTAATTTTCATAAATAAAAATATAATTGTTTTAATTGATTACAAATCAATATATCAAATCATTCATATAGTATAATATAATATATAATTACATATTTAAGTAAATTATAAAGTAAATTAACGAATACGTAATTTAATCAAAAGATAGAAAACTTTAATAATATTATTACTATTGATTTTTAAGTCTTATCACAAATTACACACGTCTCTCAGGTGTTAGCATATTATTAAAAACTATATTGATTTTTAATTCAAAAACCTGATTAACAGGATATCCGTTCAGGGTGTAGCCGTAAACAGCTTGATATTATTATCAAAGTATGGACGACTATTATATTTACACATTGGTCAATTTCATCGGCTAACCGCAATACTATAGTCTAATTCTCAAGTCGAATAATTTGCTCAGACATTAACCGATGGCATTAACGTCGCTAGGCGTTTTGTGACCGTTTGATAAATTAAGGATCCACGAGGGATAATTTATGTTTGCGAATGTGCCACTGACAGCTGCGTAGCCTATTGCCCGCGGTGGACTTAATACATACATATACAAGTATATGTGTCTCAGTGTCTGTGTGTGTACACCTGTATTATTTATTAGCCACAGTCAGCTAACGTACAACCCAGTGTTTCCAGTTGTAAGAGGATCATGTCCGGTTAGCACTTAATGGCGACGGGCCAGGAATCCCTGCTTTATTTACGCAGATTAGATGTCTCGCGCAGATGTGGATGTTCGCACAAACTCTTGTTCGTACTAATTAAACGCTGCTCAGTTGATACAATCGGTACGATATATCTTATTGTCCCCGACGCTTTGAATCAATGATGGTTCTATTAATTTTTTTCGAGACTTTCGAAAATTTCTGTATTTTTTTTCAAATTCCACGAATATAAGCGAGTATTATACCGATATCGTATCAAACAGTAGCTTTCATCTGAAATATAAACAATTTATAGAACACTTGGAACACTTGGAACACTGCAAAAGACGCGTTTGAGGTTTCATTCATTACTGTCATTTTAGTCCTGACGTGGTAACTAGAAAATTCGGTTAGGATACCAACTTTGCTTCTTCGTCGAATTAGCTAGTCAATACTGTGGTTATTATTAAATTAATTCGTATTTTTTTGTACTATACAAATCGTCATTTTATCATATAATCTTTTTAAGTTAATAATATAAATTGTTTACAGTACCATACAGCTATGTATTATATTAGCAAAATTAAATTGATACATCAATTAACAGATAAAAGGTTTATAGTATAATTTGATTTTTTATGTTTAAAAAAATATTAATAACATATTTTGATAGTTAAACTATACCTAGAAAATGGTACTGTAAATATTGTTGAAAATGTCAAATAATTAAGTTATTTTTTTTCTTTGAGTTACGACAAAATAACGAAATCCATTTTGTCAAAAACTTGCGTTGAGTAAATATTTCCATTTTTCCATTTTCTCTGATTATTAAGAAAATTGCGGCAAATTGTTTTACTCTTTTCACCCTTCAAAGTACTAACTAAATCCAATCTTCTATCGGAAATCACATTCAAAATAAAATTGACAATCGAAATATTGTAACAATTTACAGATTACTGATTTGTCGTTTATGTCACATTCACTGAATTAACTTGGGATAATAGAATTCAGAAAATTGAGTACAAGAGCATTATATTATTTGCATAGCCAGAAGTGGTGTTTGAACCGCGAAGTAGATACAAAAACTAGTCAAGTATATATTTTTAATATATCACTTTAGGCAGGCAACGTCCTACCATACAGATAAATTATAATATATTTCACCGTTAGATATTAATGAATTGAATTGTTTATCTCGTATTCCACTTCTCCTTTTTTCTACAATTTACCATCAAGAACAGGGTTACTCAGGTGGTAGTGTATTATATTATTTCATGAATAATTTAGACATTGATAATAAATGTATATCTACAGTGTTTTATCATGTTTAATTGTGTTAGTTTAAACTCAAATGTCTAGGATTTGTAAATTATTATTTAGAAAATGTTATGTATATCAGTTTACGTGACCAGTGCATGCATTGAGATAACTAATCAAGCAATCAGCCACTCCTTATTAGGGTTGGATTAGGTATAAATACCGAAAGCTATTTAGTTTGAAAAAAATGAATGAGGTGAACGTATTTCCATATACAAAGTTTAAAATAAATACATTCATAGGTCTGCTCAGAACCGAAAAACAGATAATGCAATTATAAAACGACAATAATATTTAGTAATCCATTAAAAAATAAAAACAATGTGTTTTTATTGTAGAGTTGTACACTCGAGCTGAAAACAGTTAACTAACTAATCTAAGTTACATTGTTAAAGGAGTAAAATATATTATCTTTCAACATTAAATTCTTTTTTTAGAAACAAAAAGATAATAATGATTTAGTGTGATCACTTCAAAGGATACTATTGTATATATTGTATTCCTTTAGTTTAGAAAGAGCACCAATAACAATTAATTATTTGTCAAACGACAAATGAGTAACAATTTATTATAATCTTATTTTTTTCTATCAAATTATGTTAAATGTGTTGACATTTCTACTAATTTTGAACTGATATTAGTATCATCGTTGTTAGTTTTTAATTTTGTACTAGGCAATTTTCATTGTTTGTGTGAGAATAAAAGTATAAAACATTCTTTCAAAAAATCAATAAAAAAATATGAATTTGAAAAATGTATTTTAACGTTGCGTTAACATTACTTATTGGCATTATTTTATAAAACACATTTTATTAAATTACACAATAATACGAATAATAATTGTATTTTCATTAAATCAAAAAAAAAAATATATTTATATATATATATTTATATTTATGTTTGCAATAAACAGCTTGTAATAGTAATTCTAGAAACCACAGAAAAAAAACGAATAACACAACGACTTCAAAACATGTATGGCGCCAACACAGCTCGAAATAATGACGAACAGTCATCTTTTGATGGCAGCAGTGATAGCATGTTCTGAATGTTTTTCTTATATCTACAAAAAGGACCATTAGATTAAAACAAACAAATTCAAATAAAAATAAAATAAAAATACTTACTCAAAAAGACAGAAATTGGACATGTTTCTTTAAGGTCCACTAATTGGCACTTAAAATTTGTGTTACCTAAGTCTGATATAACTTTTTATTACAAATGACGAGCTGGGCATATAATTTATTTTTAAATACACAAAATATGTTTGAATCATTCTTAACTGTACTATAAGAGACTATTTACTATGTTTTTAATTATCAGTGTATAATACGTATTATTTTAATGTATTAATATACATTTACTATAATTATGATAAATTAATTAATATAAAAGTATTGGTTATTAATATGATTAATACAACATAATACACTACTATGTTTACTTATTTGTAATTTATTCAACAGTATATATTTATTTTTACTGATGTACAATATGAGATTTATCATAAAACATTGATTTTAATTTAAAAACTCCCCTTATACAGTTTTATATGAATAATTTATTTTACACTTATTAACTCTGATGGTTATAAACATGCCAATTAAAACGTATATAATATGCTTCTAATACTGAAATATTCTTTTTTTTTTTTTAATAACTAAGACTGCGTTAAATTTGTTGAAATATTTACATAATTTAAAATCATTTTATGTTAGGTCTATGATAATGTAATTTATTAACTGTTAGTTTTTGTAGTTTATTTATATTTTTTACTTAAATTGATATAAATTATATTCCATCTATTCGTTGTTCATGGAATTAAAATTTTTAATTAAATTATACAATTTTTGAACTGAACAACATTAATTTTGATTTAACTTCAGTAGTTTTGGATGGTAAAACTTTTGTTCGAACATACAATCAAATAATTAGTTCATTTTATGGTAAGGTTAAAACTAAGAAATAAGGGGTAAAAGTTTTTTTAAAAGAAATGGATTCTGTAAAAAAAAAATCCATCCAAAATATGCGTACAAATAATTATTACTATACAATACACAATATCACACTACGGTAAGTTTATCGGTATAATATGTTCGTAATGCTCGTTGTCGTGTGATCTATTTATCTCGCTGTTGACAGAGTGAACGGCATTATAATGCGATTGTAAGAGCGTACGTTTTCGCTTAAAATACCATCGGTGCATATACGAGAAGAAAAACTCACTCAAAACCGTACAATTCTCATACTCGTTTCGAGTGGTAGTGGCAATGAAAACGGATGAAGTCTTACGCCGAGTACGAAGAGTTTTGAAATTGATGCCAACGGAACAAGGACACGCGTTAATATAAGAGAGAATTTGTAATAGCACGTGTTATTCGCGACTGAAGTTTTTGGGGTGGGTAACCCCCGACGGACACGTGCGACGTATCGAAAACGTTCCCATACCGGATGCTTATACTTACAGGATGCATCTTACAAGACGATAATGGAGTTTGTGGTGTGGCACGGCAGTAGTCACTGTCGACGCGGCCGCTGTAGTCGTCATCGTCGTTGCCACATGTGAAACGTTAAACTCGAAAGCATTAACGGCGAATGCGAAATGTTCTCACGTCCGTATGCCGAGCGAAAGAGTAAATTTACGTATGTGCGTGCGTGTGAAAGTGTATTTGTGTCACTCGCGCCTAAACACTATTGGACAGCGAACGTTTCCTCTAGCCATAAATTAGACAGTCATCATCGCACTCGCTAACGATATACACCACCTACACACAAACACGTACGCACACGCGTTACCGCATATTATAACCACACGGCTACCTGCTATGCTGTGTGTTCTGGTGCTCCCTAGGTGCGCAGGAAGAAAAGGTGCCATTATATAAATATACAAATAAATACCCAAATATATATATATATATATATTATATAACGATATGTGCGTAGAAGATAAAAACAATAAAATAAAAGAAGAAAAAAGAGAGTCCATAACTTTTAACTCGTTTAATGTGCGCGTGTTTAACACACCGGAAACCCTATTCAAATCGTTATAAGCGGACCGATGTGCGGAAAGAAAAACGAACGAGAGGAGAATTGAATTTTTATTGTACGACGAGACGTGGACGCCGCGGGTGAATTAAACGTGGTCCGTTTTATTTTATCGTCCGTTTTCCGCTACCGAAGCTTTTGCGGGTCGGCGGCGTCGTTTCGATCGAAACAACATGAAAACGAGATCGTAAACGACGACAAAAGGGAGGTAGATATTATTATTATTATACGATTTTATGTACACACATGCATATACACGTATATACAACGGCGTTATGGTGTGATGGCAGGACAATTGGTAACGGCCGGTCGGTCACATCGCTCCCGTCTAATGTACCGTGTGTCACTTTGGTAAAAAAAAAAAAGTAATAATAATAAAATACGGAAATTCAATACAAAAATAATCATACGGCAGTTCTTTGTTCCGACGATCTGAAAAAGCAGCGGTTTACCATTATCCACCATTGTCCCCTTGATATATTTTAGGACGATTGCGGTCAACAAGAGCGATTACTATACATCGTAATTTGTTTTTTGATCCGTGAATACTTGTCGCTAGTAACCATGTATAATTTCAAAGAAAAATCAAATGATGCTCTGAATCGTCATTAATATTGGATTACAACATAACTATTTTGGTTCAAATCGTTACTCAGTTTTAAATATACATTTTTGTATGAACAAAATATAATAACTATGTACAATTTTACTAAAACAAACATATTTTTGTTATTAAATATAAATTGGCATCGCTATAATATATATATATATTATATAAAGTTTAATATCAGTTATGGTAAAGAATATAGCAAAACGTGCAGCAGTTGGGTAGTTAAAATCTGCTTTGGTGTAAATTGCCACAACGAGAAAGTATCCAAATTAAACGTCCCAAGATTTGAATCACAGACTTAAATGTTGCCACAGGAGTAGTGGTGGATGAAGAGGAGATTAAATTAATTGCAAATCGCATGATCATTATTTGAACGGAACTCGCAGGAAATTAAGGACAGAGCAGGTTTGCAGGTTTTCCGAACATACCGTTAGTACATAGCTAATGACCCGGATCCAGGAAAATATGATATTATATGCGTTTACAGGAAACCGTGGTATAGTGGGTACACTGGTGAGGAGAATACGGAGAAAATGATGGGTCTTAGCTGACTGTGCTCCTTAATGTTTCCCCTTGACAGAAAATTTACCTTAGCTTTAATACGTAATTAACCGGGAGCTTAACAAAAATATTACATTCATTTTAGACAATACTGCTATTAGCCAATAACGTACCCATGTGGTATCAACGACAAACTGGTATTTTATTTGGCTACTGAACTGTGTCGTGCAAAATATATAATTAATTAAGTATTATTAAAGCGTAATTTAACGTATAATTTCGTTATACATTTCAAGTATTCTAATTCACAAACGATTTTATTCTAAATGAAATGTATACAACTTTCAAAACACTTTTAATTCTCAAACAAAGTTTTTTTTTTCATAAAATCACTTTTGTGAATTCAATATTTCACTCGATACCTAACTAAATTATTTTGCATATTTACATTTTTTAATGAAAGTATTATATCAACCATGTATTCTTTATTGGTATCGAATTCTAATCAATTCTGTTTTTAAATAAGTTTAATTGAAATTCTCTATGTAATGTATATACAGCGAGTTCCTTTTATTGCATAGTCTTTTCGTCATTTCGGATCCTATTAACCAATTAATTCCATAAAACATATCTTTTTTAGATATTCGTTTTTATTATACTTACAAATTTAATAAACATCATATACTGCAGTAAGCATATTATTGAAAAAAAAAAAAAAAATAACAAATAAATAAACGAAAACATATCAGTATAATCGATTTCAATTTGTCATGTTAGTCTAGGCCTCTAGGGTATATTGCGTATAGTTACAGTGAATATAATTAAATGTCAATATTACAAAATTGAAAAAAAAATACGATTTAGCGTAAATTTTTGTTTTTTTATTCTACGGAGTAAATCAGTAATCGCATAATCAAGTAGAACGATAGTTTATGCAAAGGATTATTAATATATATTTTGTATTTTTGTACGATTACTTCACCGAAGTCCGTGACCAGTGAACTAGTGTGTAAATACCTATCAATAAAAAATCTATTATTATGTTCACAGTCTAAAACGATATCGTAGGGATTAACATACGGCAGACAACAATCACACTTAAACGGCACACGGTCGAGACTACGTGCAGTTATCGCTGTGACGACGTGTCGTGTAATTTTTCCGAAGATTACTTCGCCAGTGGTAACGGTAGAAAATTTTCTAAAATCATGGTTACGACACAAATGGAAAATACAGACGTGCGAGATCTCACGACCTTATGTGCGTATAAGTTGCGATCCGATGGAGGCTTCATTGTGTGGAAAACCCAACAATAGCTACGATACCTGTGGGGAATTTGAGCCTTTAGAAGAAAACTCCGGTTAATTGATTACTGGATGTTGCACCACGTGTAACGATATTACCGTGGTTGTATCCGGTAACTACAAATAGCTGAAAAGACATAGCAATTGCATTAGGTATTAACATAATAATCGTTTTGTTATCGTGGGCTCAAATGCACTTAGAGGTGGCGGATCAATAGTAGGTATCTTGTTATTTTTCTTTCGGGACGTGACTGGTGTTCAGAGGACCCGAGCACCATGCGATAATTCATTTTAAATCGATTATTAAACGATATTTTTCGTTATTATAAATCCCGTCTAATTCTTAAGATGCGGGATTAAAATATTTACAAATAACGGTTTAGTCAGTGTACTTATATATATATATGTAACATCTTGAAGTTGAACAAAGCTCATGATAATCTAATTGATTCGAATTCAATTTATTTAATACAAACCATATTTCTGTTTGATTGTACCAAGTAAAATATTTGATTGATTTTTTTTTCAGGATTGTGTGAGATTAGTTTTATTTCACTGTGATATCTCATATTAAACAATTGTTATACGTTTTTAATTTCAGAACTTTGACCTAATTGAACTAGCAGTTTAAGCCGAAAAAACTAAATCACTGTATAAAAAGGTCAATCAATAAATCTAAATAATTAAACTATAAAACCTACTTTATTAAAAAGCTTTATAGTTAAATTTGAATATTATAATATTTAAGAAATAATTATTATTTATAAAATAATAGTTACTATATAATATGTTACAGACACTTGATTGATTTCACATAACTGATCCCACTATTTTATTTAAGCAAATCGCCGATAAGCAATTCGATATCGTGTTATTAACATCACATTTTGTAAACGTGTAACACGGCGTCATATATAGGCAATATTGCTACATTCGTGTGAAGGTTTCATACTACGTTTTTGAAAAAAGTACATATTTCTATTATTTAGACGACAATCCTGGAATGGTTTATAACGTCGTTTTATTGAATAGTAATAATGTATAGAATTAAATGAATCCATTTATCTAGACTTTCGTCGTCACGATGAAATAATACTTGTGGCTTGTGGAAATAGCATTGTGAATTTTATAAAATATAATATACTAGGTAGATATATAATATATAAATATTATAATCTTGGATGTTTTATACATTTAATGATGGCGTTTTATTTATAAAAATGTAAACAAAATTGAATTATAATATATTATATTTTCTAATTATTTTATTAATTATAATAAATAAAATTAAAATGTTATGATACGTTTTAAATTGTATTTCCGCAAAGAAAAAAAAATTGATACAATAATAACAATTTAAACAAATTTCTATAATTATTATTATATCATCAAAAATAAAACGTTTAATGCTGTTGAAAATATTGTAATATGATAAAAGGTAATCGTTGAGGTTGCTCAATTACAATGAACATGTATATTGTATATAAATACGTCATTATGAGAAAATAAATAACCATCTTGTAATATAATATAATATGGTTAATATGTTTTAAGCGCTAGTACGACTACATATAATTACAGAATAAAAAGAATTAATCCAAAATTATGTAAAACAAAAGGTTTTTTTTTTTATATCAAACGCATAATTAATTATAAATAGAGACGGTTCATAAGTTAGAAACAATAAATGTATGATGTTACAAAATTTATAAAATTATTTAAAATTATACTAACAATTATTATAACATAATAATATTATCTAGATTAATTTTTACTTGTGCATATAAATATTATTGAATTTATTTACAAAATAAGTTGCCACAAAATGTTAAATTTCCAAGTTTTTCTGATGTGAATAACTATAAACTGCTGTCTACTATTAAAAAAAAAAATAACTGTAAGTTAAATATTTTAATAGTTTTTTAAAATAATGATCGTTGATTAAATATTTCTTAATATTGATATAATAATGATATGGTTTCTTAAAAATAAAAAATAAATCAATAAATCACATACACTGCATCATTGGAAATTTTCAGAGCTTATTCTACGAATAATATAAATTTTATTTTCCCTCAAATTTGATAAAAGGTAAATACCGTCTATATTATTTTTCAATTCAAATGTCGTTCCTTAGAAGTGAATAGCATGTCTGCATCGGGCACAACAATTCTCATCCGACGGGTCAATCTGTGTATGGGCTATATAAATGATTATTATAACCCCGAAATAATTGACACGTCAATCAATACAACACTAGGCCAGAAATAAATGTGGCCTGTTTTAATTAAATTCTCTTTTCATTTTTATTTGTGTTTTGGAGGTTCATCAATCCCGGTGGTGTGCCCAACTACATTTTCAACTGTTTTCGTCGGTGTACCACAACTAGTGCAATACACTTCACTCTTACACTATCGCTACGCAGTTCTTGTGTTTGTGGTTTTGCTGAAAACTTAATATTCCTCACGCACAATAAAATATTGCAACAAAAATATAGTATTACCTAAATACTAATAATATAACATCATCATTTTCATTTTTCTATAGAATTTAAATTAAACGTGTATAAATCGTTGGTGATTACCAGTGATTCCCAACATTTACCTTAAAATAAATAAGTGAACTATACATAGTTAGTTAACTATTCACAAGATTCTGAGTTCATCATAAATTTTAAAATTTAAATTCAATTTAGGTTTGAATATTTATATAGTACTTTATAACAGTATATTCAGAACGTCATGTTCAAACTTTTTATGTTTCAACTAAAAGTTATATATTATTATTTGTTGAAGGTTAAGATATATACATAATATTTAAATTTGTTTGTATCATATAAATGATTTCAATTTGTAAACCTAATACATACAGAAATTCAAATAAAGTAAATCGTATGTTTCTTATCAGTATTGCTAAAGGAGAAAACAAATCTTTTTCAATCATTTGTCCAAAATCGTTAACTTTTTTTTCAATTTGTCGAAAATCTTCAATTGTACAATCAAAGTCTACGTCAAGCTTATAGGCTTAACTTAACAAAGATGTTTCGGACCGAGAAATTCGATAAATGTACATAATATGTCGTTGGAATCTTTTACAATTTGAAACATTTTAGATTTTAAAACAATATACACACATACATTATATATATATATATGTATGTGTGTGTGTGTGTGTGTGTGTGTGTGTGTGTGTGTATAATAGTTTATAAGCTCGTTGGAATATAAAACTCATATACGTGTATTGGCGGATACTGTTAAAAAACAAAATTCTTTAATTTTAGCTTTTATTTTTTATACTCTTAGTATTAAGAATTTAAAATAAAAACATTAAATTTATAATTATTATCGTTCATTATAACCCATGTGTATTCACACAGTCTATCAAACTGTTCTACAAACCAAAAAATAAATAAATTTAAATTTAGAATATATAATATTTACTTAACAGCTAAAGTCCTTAAAGATATATTGTATATTATTTAATTATTTTGCAAACTAACAGATTAAAAATCTTTGGTTTAATCGGTAAAACTATTCCTTTCACTTAAAAAAAATATTGTGTGTATTCACCTCAACAAATTTACTTTACAAATATACATAGGGGAAGTCTGTACAGCAAAAGTATCAAGACCATAATATCTATTTTGTAGAGGACGACTTTGGCTAATCGAAATTTAATTGCTTCAAAGTCAATCAATATAATAATTTAATCTTAAAAATAGGCTATTATACAATACAGATGGAAATATAGCATATAAAATATTATTTATATTAGGTGTGACAACCATCGTATGTCATAATGACCAACACAAAATGAACCAATCGCTGATATTTCGTTAGATTAAAAATAATGACTAGTTACGTATATAGTTTTGGGTTTGTAGAGTTATAAATATGTTTAGTAAAATTAATAGCATTAGTATCAATCATCTTCAAGAACCATTAACTGTATTTTAAATTAGTTATACGAAAATGACGGACTCAGTAACTTGCATATTAAACTTAATGCACGTCTTGTTTAACACATTGCGCTATGATCTCATTTATTTATATCTAAAACATTTCAGCAAGTGACTTAAAACCTCATTGGTTGTTTAATAAAAGCACTCTGTTTGATTTATAAATAATATTAATGAATAAAATGTAAGTAATTTATTCATTGTGGTGTTTTGAAGCAGACAGTACACGTTGTTGTATGCATAATTGTATAAGTGAAATGTAAAATTATATATAATTAAAATAAACCTTGATTTTGTTTTTAGCTCATATCAGCATTATATTGAAGACTATAATATTTACTATATTTATGCATTTATTGAAATCGTATGGTTAAATAGTATGGTTAAGAGTGCTTTCCTTTCATTAAATAAACATTTAAATTTTTAGAACAGTAGAGTCTAAATGGATTTTTAGTAATTTATTACTGTTATTATCTCTTTCTGTTGTCATCTTAATAAAATAGAATGTGCAATTGAGTTTTTTAAAAAAAATTCCTACTGAATTACGAGAAGTAATATTTTTAAGGTGTTAGATAAAAATGTTTGATAACTGTAGAGTTTTTATTTCGTTCACCGATGTTGACAGTTTTTTCTTCTTTTCATTGTCCCGGGGGTAAGTACAAGGATGTCTTTGCTTTTGATGAACGAAATTGAATTACGAATGATCTAACAAAATAATGTTCTTATATATGGTTATTTCGATGGTTATTGTGAGGGGAAATAGACACTCTGGCGACGTGCGTATTCGTTAGTGTTAAAATATTGAGTCAAAAGGACAAAATTGGCAGTTGAAAGATAACATTGTGTCAAATAGATAAATTATAAATTATCACACATGCCAATATTCTACACTGATGTAATTATATTTCCCAGAATTCAACGGAAATTGAATTTAAAAAATATAAAATAGTTTAATGGTGTCAGAGCACAATGAAAATAATAATAAATAATTAAAAACTAAAAATGGCTCAAATGTTACATGCACTTACATATAAAAATGATTTATTTTTCTCTGTTAAGTATGAAAAATGTATAAATTGAGCTCATGTACAATTATGACATTTAGGTGATTATCTTAATTAAATACATTCTGTCATTACTAAAAATGTTGTGCTACCATGAAATGTAATATCCATTTGTCCATTATGACTTTTTAAAAGTGAATCTGCTGTATTATTGTATAGAATGTATTAGTACTGTTAAAATAATAATAAAAGAGTAAATCTATGAATTAAAATTAGAATGTATTGATATACACGTTTAATTTTTAAATTAGGTCATTTTTACATTTTGAAATAAAAGTATATTTATGGTGTAATAAACTAATATTTGATAGGAAAATTGACCTACAATAAAACATTTTGAATAATCAAGTTATATTGTATCATCTACCAATATTGATATTCTGATTATAGTTGGAGAGTTTTTTTTAAATAATTCTACCAATTTAAAATTCAATAATTTTCTAATATACCTAATTAGTTTGTTATATTTCAATACAACACATTATTATATGTTCTAAAAACAATTACTTTTTATATATTAAGATTTAATTAACTTTTGCGGTATAAATTATAAATCATATTTTTTTCTGTGGGTGATTGTAATTCTGAATAACTATCACACAAAATGTAATCATTTAAAAACAGTAAACTATTCACAAATCACAATGTATCAGCTATAAGCACCTAAATCAATGGAATGCAAACGCCATATAATGAATATTTTCCATACAAACCATTCTCGGGTTTTTAATGTAAAAAAATTAAAAAGGTTTTTTATAATTTAGAGAGAGAGAAAAACGTTAGCAATATAATATTATGTATAGGTTAATAGCATTATTGAAAAAAATCAACGAAAATTATGATTTCGAAAACCAGTGAATGGTATAAAGTTGAAGCGTAAACGTTTTGTTAGTAGTTATGACATATTATGATAATAATAAAAAAAAAACCTATCTCGTTTAACCCCGAGCTTTGTTTAAAAATTAATTAAAAATATTAAAGACAATACACCGTAATAATTATTCTGTAACAATAAACAGATGGTTTATTGAAAAATCAAAAAAAATCTACTTATAATCATATTATTATACCGCCTATATAACATACATACCTATTTGTAATGTATTAGAACAATAATAATGTAATATACGTTACCTAATTTTTAAATCTATAACACTACGTCATCGTTATTATTATATAATAATATACGTCGTTCTCTATTGGACGGCGTGTCGGCGTGAGAGTAATTGTCGATGCGGGAGAAAAATAGCGGCAATGGTCGCGCGGTTATAATGTATTAATGTTGTCAATTTTGCCGGCCGAGTTGTTTTTGTGTCGCGGGTAGGCCGGGGGTTTTCGTGCGGGCGGTCGGCGGCGGTGGCGGCCGTACAGGAAGAAGAATGGTTTTGCACGTCAACGATACCCGCGAGATGCGCGTAAAACCCGCGACCGCAACCGTGTTAATGAAACGTGACCGAACACAACAACTACGGTCGTCGATGGCTACGGAAGTGGCGGCGGTGGTGGTGGTACGGTTACGGTGGTGGTGGTGGAGGTAAAGGCGGCGGCGGCGGTGCATCCCGGCACCGGCACGGCGGTGACCCCGTCCATTATTTGTCATCATTATTGTAGTTTCCGGTAAACGAATTTAAGGCCCTCCCCCCCAAAAACAACCCCCCCCCCCACCCACCCATTCGCGCGCAGGGGTCACAAATCTATTCGGGAGCAAATTGATTTCACGGGTCGACGGTATGTGATATCATTATGATATTCCCTACAGGGCCGGCCATTAGTCCGCGGGCGTACTTGAACGCAAACCCCTCTCCGCACATTGCACGGCACCGCCGCCGGTCGCCGACGATTGATCCCGCGGGCTGCGATTCGGTTCGTCCGGCATTCGGATCGGATTCAAATTTTTTTTTTGCATTTTTTTTTTTTGCGTTTCCCGAATTCCATCGGTCGTGTTGTGCGTCGGACACGCTTCGGACGCGACGTCGCCCGGTGACGTCGCCCGGCGGCGTATGTCTCGCGTTGCCGACAACTCCGCAAAGTCGAACAAATCCGAGAAAATAAATAACAACGAAAACGATATGATTTACGTCCTGTGGAAAATCGAAATCCGTCGACCGCGTATCGTCATAATTTTCTCTGACGTATTCCGATCACTCTGTAATGTTATTATATTATTGTCGTATCATCATTGTCGCTGTTGTTGTCGCGACACAGTGCCTACGCCCTGCGGACACTTTTGATAATAATGTACAATATCGTAGTGCTTACTGCGGAAACAACCGTTGTCTTGCTCATTAGCACTCCGTCGGTGTACTATAATAATAATAATAATAATAATACATAATACATAATAGTATAATACGTTTACAGTGTTTGTACAATCGAAACGACGTGACAATTAAATCTAGAGATTTATACTTGAACAATAACTACTTCGCTACGGCGTTTACTACCGAGTTTTATTTCGGAATAATTAACATATTTTATATTAATTTGTCGAAAGTATAATATCGCAATAATATATACTGGAGTCGTTACACGACGTTATAACGACTCGGCTTATAAACTTTACATTTAAATTAACTTTTGTATTTATGTAATCTTCGCAGTTCTTTAGTATTCAAGAGCCAGATGTATATATAGACGGATAATATGTAAGAGTTTTTATTTTTATTTTTTATTCGATAATTGGTTTCACTAATTGATACAAGATTAAAACTCGAAAAAGGGCAAATAAAAAAATTAAGTCTGAAGCTAATGAGAATTTACTGAATTTTGGATATAATTGGCCATCATGGGAAAACTTTGGACGAAACCCAAAATCGATAGAAAGGCAACAAAAGTTGCAGTTTTGTTTACGAAATTATACAGTTTAGTCTTTAGTGTTTTATATTTTATGTGTCTCACATGATGTAAATACTTGTACGACGCTAATATATAAATATTTTTTTTATCGAATAACTGTAAAAAAAAATTTGCTTGTTAGAACAAAGTGTTAAATATATATATTATATTTGTTTCTAGACTGTAGTTTAGCAGTTTTTTTTTATTTAAGCCAAAACTAAAATATTGATGTGGAACACTAAGGAAAAATACATTTTATTAAGAATTTGGTTGAAAAGTATTCGATTTGTGAAATTACTAATATATTAAACTGAATAGATACCAATTTTGTGTAGAATAAAAATAAAAATAGTAACAATCTCCATTGGATGTATCAATAACATAAATAAATAGTTTTTATTTAAACTGAGCTAGTATTAATAGATGGTTTAAATCATGATAGTACCCATCTTCTTGTGAACCTTTAAATACATATTTGTGGTAAATAAAAATGTATTGTCTTTTGAATAAAATTTATAAATTGTTTAATTATAAACGAAATTTATAATTTTCTAATTAAAATTTTATTTTATGTCATAGTGAATTTTCGAAGTGAGGATAAAATACCACTGAAGCCCGTGCTCGTGTTCATACATGGTGAATCGTACGAATGGAATTCGGGGAATCCATACGATGGTACAGTTTTGGCAAGCTATGGTGGTCTAGTCGTAGTCACCATAAATTACAGACTGGGAATATTGGGTAAGTATATAAATTAAGATTAAAAAATAAAATAGTTGAACGTGAACATTTTTAAAGACGATGCGTGTTTGAAATACTTGATATAGAGTCTGTGAACGTTAATTCAGGTTAAGTACAATAGTTCGGTAGGTACACAACGATAGTGTTCTGTATACATTGAAATTTTCGATGTAATTTACACGACAAGGGTCAGTAATTGACCCCTTATGCTGTCCTTAACAGAGATAATTCAAGTATATTAATGCCAGTTTTACAAAAGTTCTAAACTCAACTAGACAAAGTGAAATTTAATTGAACACTGTGTAAACCACGAGCAAATTCCATTCAATAAGTTTGAATTTATTTCTAAGAATAAAAAATCTTTTATTTCAATTTGTAGAATGTAAATGCATATTTAAATAAAATTTAACTTCTCAGGTAGAATACGAAAAATGATATTGTTAAATATACCATTCCTAATTAAAAAAATATTTACAACATTATGTATTTACTATAAATAATGTGATACATGATATAATATTTATAGTTTTAGCTTGTCCCAATAATTACTATTTCTAGTCATTGATATAAATATTGTTTCGTAAGCACAAATACGTTATGAGTTCAAATAACTTAAAAAACATCAAAATTATATTGTTATAGATATTGATAAGTTTTTTAACATATTATCAAAAATAACTTATATCATTGTAGTACTAAATATTTTACCTATATTTAATTGTGTGTTTAGCAAATAAATATATTAAAAATACAATAATGATTTTTAAAAGGTGAAACCGTTGTAAAATTGGTAGGTACATTTTTTTTGTCGAGCGGGTACTTTGGGAATGCTTTAGAAATACGTTAAACTTTATCTCTTCATCATATTTTCCTGTCGTAAACCCTTTGAAAGCCGTAGTTCGTGTTCATTTTTCCTGAATTTTTTGACATTCCAGGCACCTTCCGTGTAATTACGATGACGCCTATTAATAATTCATAATCCCCGGCTGTAATACCGTTGCTGAACACGAGTTTAGTTTTTTTTTTCCCCTATCATGTGTCATCGCCATGACGCATCGATGATTGATTACGTTTGGCACAGAGAAAAAAAAATGGTGAACGAAATATGACCAAAGACCATATCCGAACAGATATTGTTTTCCTGATAAATTAAACGTAAAAAACAAATTGTCGGTTGTCGGTGACATTCAAAAATACAGATTTGTGTACACAATCAGTTTTTTTTTTTAATTATTTATAAGGACAGGGGAATAAGTTAATATAGTGCGTTTGAATCGGTATTTAATACGGATAGAAAATATAATTCACTTTTGTTTTATTATATCTATTTTGATTTGACAAAATATAAAAACCGACAGACGTGCATTTTAAAAACAGATTTATAAAAATGTATAGTAGGTTACTGTTTTATATATTTTTTTATTTATATAGACTATATATCTGAAATCAGTGAATAAACTATACAATATGACATTTATAATCACATTAATTATTGCAGTAGAATATTATTTTACTATGAATTAAAATTAACAAAAATTAATATCATAAGAAAACATTTGCAGTAGGCTTGCTATAACTTACAAGATGAAAGCAATAAAAGATAATAATATATACAAATATAGGTTTATTTTTTTTACTTATTTTAGATTATGGTAAATTATTTTTAAGGTGATACTGTTATTTTTTTTTTTTATATTTGATAAAATATAATATGATATAATAATACACGTATGAGCCACTGAATTATGTGCTTTAGGTACTCACAGTTATGCATAGGTACTAAAATAAACCATATAGACGTTGTCTTTATTATTCTCTCTATACAGTTTTGGAGATGAATAATGCATACCTAATAATAATGTATCTTATTTTTCAACGTTTTTAAATTTGACTCTAAATTAATATGAGTTCTTAAATAAATAAATCAATTTATCATACCGTCTTTGTTTATACTGACAATGCTTTTATTGCAACTTCTATTTCTTTTATATATTTCAAATTTACAATAGATTTTTCACACATTACAATTGTATACGTATATTTTTGTTTAAAAAAAAAAAAACTACTGTAGTGTTCACAGATGTGAACGGTTATATACGTATAAATATTGAATATTGCCAGTGGATTTGTTAACAACAAAAGTTTTAATAATATCGCAATAATACTTAAATTGTAAATCAGCTTACTTTCTGTGTACTGTAAACAAGTTTTTCGCAGAATAAATGTAGCACATTTATAATAAAAATACTACGTCGAGAATAATTCGTTTTAACGTTGTATATTTTTTTTCCAAGATTAAATAATACGGAAAAAAATACACGGCAGCTTTACAAAGACAACAATAGTATGTGTATATTATTATTTTGACGGGAACTTGTGGGGCTGACGAAATTAATTATTTGATACCGTTTGCCAGTACTGATGTATAACATTATGATAAAATAATTTTAAAATTAATAATAATAATAATATCAAGCATCAATGCCAAAACTGTGACGTTTGGAGTAAAAATTAAAAAGTCCTTGAGTGTTTATGGCTATAAAAACCACACGTCTGGGCCCGCCGCTGCGCGTCGACACGGGGTTTGACACGGACATATATAGCCATTTAGGTGTAAAACGTTACACGCGATATTATAACAACATCAAAAATCAATTTCATGGTTGTTAGAGATTGACGTTTTGCCCAAGGCCAAGTGAATATCCATGCATATAATATGTATATATATATATATATATATTATATACATATATTTGTGTATCCACCGTGGTTTTTAAACGAAAAAGTAATTGATGGGTTTTACCCACCACAGACAAGAACCATTAAAACGGATTGTATTTTAAAATGTGCTTAGAGGGGCCGGGTAGTTCTTAAATTTAGAGTATAGCTTATTTTTTTTTCAAATAATCCACCCCGTTTCGTGTTAAAAGCAACAGACCGGAAAATTTAATGCAACTAAAATAGTTTGAGGCGTAAAAAAACGCTTGTAACATTTGACGGCGATATTTTAATTCGACGACTCATTTCGTTCGGTAGATTTACATGAAATTATTATTACGGAGAAAAAATGAATAATGACTTTTCATCAAATAGAGAAATACGTAGTACTTAGTTTGATCAAAGTCACGCAAGGTTTGTTTACATTCATAACGATTTAAATTGTTTCAGATTTGGTTTTTGTTGAATCAACACAAACTTAGAGTTTTAATGTTTGTATTGAAATAAAAAATAATTCTTGAAACATGTTTTTGAAATGTCACTTTTAAATAAGCACTAATAAATAACATACAATAGTCAATTATTTACAAGCTGTGAACAAGTTTTTGACAGTTTTTGTTCCTTTTAAACTTATTATTAGTATAAGGGGACACATAACTCAGGTATTCGACGGACAACAACGATATTGAATAAATATTTAATATATTGAATTATGAAACTATTGATATTTAAAAGCTAAAAGAATATTTCCAATAAATGTAATTATTAAATCACAATATACAAGCGAGTTTTCATAAATGTTGATGTTTATATCAATTTCAAAATAATTTTACTCTTAAAAACTAGCACACACTTTAAAATATTTAAAAAGGGTCAATGTTAAGTGCTTACAACCCACTGATTCAATTTCACAAAAACAAGTGGCTCTTTGCTCTACATACCCTGCCAACACCCTCAGTAATTTCACATTAAAATGTGCATCCTCAACCCGAAACACTAATGGTACCTAACCTATATGAAACCTTCTTGTGCGTGACACTGATATATTTCCCGTACGACTTGTTCTATAATCGTTAGTCTTTACTCGTTACAAATCTTCAGTCCCGTATTTGAGCACTATTAATATATCATAAAGCGTTAGTTCTTATATTCAATATATCAACATCCATGTATTTCGCTATGTATTGCAATGCATATAAAACAATTTGTATATAATATTACTTAAATACGTAGTAAGGAAATATGGAAAACGAACAACACTGAATTAGAATATTTATTTTTTTCGAGAAACTAATACTTTTTTTTTAGTTTTGACAAGTTTCAAACGCATAATAATAACAATTGAATATATTCACTTTTTTCACATAAGACGGTAGACGAATTTTGGGTAGATGAGCTAGTGTGAATGGAAATATTGTAATATGATATGAGTCAACAAGAAAATAACAATCTTCAATTCAGGATCTACAATTATTAATAAACGGACGCCACCGGGTAGAATATTCTAGACATTACAATATTTGTCGGGAAAAATGCACAAAAAAGTATCCAATTAAAAAAATAAAAAATACTAAAATTAAATTTACAATGTAACCTATGTATAATGTATATTATATTAGTATGATAAAAATAAAATGTTATTGCGTTTATGGTATTTATTGTGATAATATATTACAATGACATATTTTAAAACATGCAATAATAATATTGATCAATACGTAATATGATGCATTGATGCATCTTAACACTTATCAGTTATCTGGGACATTTCTAAATAGTAAATAAATACTAATATATATATATATATATTTATTTTACTTGATTTTTATATTATTATTTAAATATATAATATATATATATATGTAGATAAAGTATTTAAATTGTAATTAAATTAATTCGCAATTAACGATAACGGTATAATTTAATAAGAATTAGCAATTAATTTCCATTTAAAGTGATAAAATAACAGTGATACGTAATTAATTAGTGTCTTCAACAAATCAGCTTTAATTTTTTAATTTTATTTTTTTTTATATTTTGTAACTTCCGGGAAAAAAATAATAACTGGGAATACACTATTCAGCAATTAATATTTATCGATTTTTAATTTAAAGATTTTAAGTTACGCGAATGCTTATTAAATATTATGCTTTAACAGTACTGTAAAAACATAGAATGTATACAAAGCAGAAAATAGGTTAGCAGTCGAATTGTAATAAATTATTCATTTATTGTTTGGACTGCGTTAATGATGGTTTAGGAAAACAGATAAGGTTTGTCAGATCATAATGGAAGTACTGACACATTGGGTTAGCTCCATCAAAACATCGGGGCAGCAGCGTGACAGGTAAAATTGGATGCAACTTTTTTTCCCGGCAGAAGTGTAGGATCTATGTGAACATTACTACCGCAGAATTGGATGTACCTTGGGCGGGTTGGTGTTAAATCGTTTTCGTGACATCAATTGGGCTCGTCGCCACGACACATACGCACGCGGCACCCATACACTATTTATCCTCTCAGTCGCGGTATCTCTTTCTCTCGCAATGTCTCTCTCTCTAATTCTCTCTCCACCTTTCTCTACCAGTCGGATATCTCTATCGTACGTACGTACACGAAAGATAACATGGTCTGTGCCGATGCATAAATTATAGATTTTACATTTCGTATTTCGACGAGTAGAGGAAAAGAGAAATCGCCCGCACCACCATCGAAACTATAATGCTATATATATACATTATATACACACATACGCGTGGTATCCGAAACCGTCTATCCTATTTTCCGCTTTCAATTTTATCCTCCGCCCCACCACCCCTCTGTCATGCAGCACGCACTCTCACGACGATCTCCTTCGACGTTGTCGTTCCCGAAGCCAACATCACCCGTGTGAACACAACCACACGTACACGAATAACCGTACACGCGCACGGGTCTAAAGCCGGAAATACTCGGGGATCCGGAGCTCACATAATATAAAAGACTGGCATTTTATTTATTTTCTTATATATGCGCTGCTCCGCGGAGACGTATCCAATATTACACATGTCAATAATAATATATAATATGATATACCTATACACAATATATACATAGTGTGTCTATAAGCATACGCGCAAAGGTCGTGGTACACATATTATGCATCCACCATATTTGTGTTTTATTGCTGCACATGTAGTTTTATTTATTTTCACATTCATCCGCCGTCCATATGTACCAACTTATGTAGTAAACATCCGTCGACCGTCAGTATAAAATGGACATTATTAAAACTGCATAATATTATTGTTGTAAAAAGTCAATATAAAAACAATATAATACAAACTTCTATCTATACATCTATATTAGATTCGTAATGTCAATGCATTTCACTGTTTGTAAATACGATCTACATAAGGGCACGAGTGAATGGTTCAGCATCAACAAGTTGCACGATATACTAACTAGTATTAAATAATTACTAAGTACTAAGTTATTAAAACACACTGAAGTTAAACAGAAAAGCTTTCTCCATTTTGCACCGTCCTAATAATTCTCTTCATAAGAAACGATAATTCATAGTGCAGATCAATCACTTTTATGTACATAGAAATAGTTGTGTAGCACACTCGTTTATTGTTTATTAAATTTAATACAATATGAAGAAAACTTCTTTAGAAAAAAAATCGAATATATTATATTCAATGTTTATATTTGTATAGAAACAGTATATATTGTAAAATCAAAAAAACACTGATATTACAATTTGACCAATTTTTTTTTAATAATAAATAATAAACTTAATCGTTTGACTTTTCTATATTAATTATATTAGTTAACTGGCTATAATATAAATATATTAATATTATGTCTATTATTAATACATAAATGTAGTAATATTTAAATTAAAATAACCAATTATGTTTATAGTTTCTACCCAAACGTTAAGATAACATGAATAACACAAATAAAATAAAATCTATCAAATACATAGCAATTTATATATCTGAATTTGGATTATTTATTAAATGGATATATTTTTATGAAGTAATTTGTGGTTTTTAATTTTCAATAATTTATATTTGATTAAAATAATTAATAGCCAATAATAATATATTTAAATTAATTTTTCAAATTTAACATATTTTAATTTGATTAAAATAAAATACAATTTTCAACTTAATATATTTATTTGTTGGTATATACTACATGCTGATTGTATATTATATAAACCCATTTTAGACTAATCATATATTAAAATGTATTCAAAATATTCAAAATCAAAATCACCAAGTATGTATGAAATTTTAAAATTTCAATAAGTTTGTTACTCATAACTCATTACCAAATTAAAAGTTCACTCTTTTATTAAAGGTAACACGTATGGTACCCATGTAATACGGATCAAAACATGTGGATGTAACGTCTACTATTTTTTTTGCTTTGGAAAATACTATATTATATAATATAAAACTACATTCTATAGCATAACTAATCTACTATAATTATTTTTATTTTTTCAGTTAAAATAAAACACTGTTTTTACATAACATTTCAGTGTCTTATAAAAATTACCAGATAAATCCCATACGATTAACTGCTCAAGATTAAGTAACGTTAGAGAGGATTTAAATCAACCCAAACATATGATTAGAAAATCCACAATACCATGTCACAAAATGTTAAATATATTTTTTTTTTCTTTTATTTTTTGTTAAAAATTATTACATAAAACAACTATTACATACATTTTTTTAATGGATACTTGGAAAATCGACATTCAATTTCACAAAACGTGTAATTCTTATTATTGTAATAGGTAGTTAGATTAATTCAGATGTGGAATGAATAAATTTATTTTAAAGTACGTTTTTTAGGAGCATTATTAACAGTAATTGAATGTAAGACTGGGCTAAGTCCGGATGATGTATTACTACGACTGGAGTTAAACTATTCCCGGAAAAGGTGGTGAGAGATATACCGGGCATGGAAGAAATATAATTAATAGGACCTTACACACTATTTACCTAAGCAGATGACATATTTCTACTATAAAATTCAAACACGACGTTGATTAAAACACAAAAAAGCTAATAAAATCTAGCTGTAATATGAGATTAGTAGTGTATGAAAACAAGACTAAATATATGATGTTGACATTTGACTTTATGTGTTTACTTTTGAGTAATTAGAGGACTTAAAATACTTGGGAACTAACATAAATTAAAAAAAACAATAAGCATAATGAAATTAGGGTGAGATTAAATGTGGAAAATAGACGTTACATCACAATGAGTGAAATTTTCTCAACCAAGTTACTGTTAAGGCACACAAAAGAGCGCCTATAATGTATATACATTGCACCTATAGTGACATACTTATGCGAGACGTGGTCTAGTACTCAAGAAGACGAAGAAAGAATGCAGTGTTTCAAGAGAAAAATATAATATAGACCAGTATACAGTAACCACCTAAGTAGTTTTTATGAATGAACAAATGAAAATCTACAGTAGGTGTATAGCAAGATGAGTTCACCTAATTTTTTAGTTAGAAAGTGGCTGGATTGGACCGGACATGAATAGCGAGTAGAGGGCTCACTAAGAGGACTCGTTAATAAAATCACCGGAAACAACTCATCGGGAAAAAAACTAAGAGGCAGGCCTCGGCGGAGATGCCACGATACAGTTGATAGAGATTTGAAGAAAATAAAATCAACTCGTTACTAGATTTGCAAGCAAGGTTTAATATAAAGAGATGGAAGAGTGTATTGGAAGAGGCGATGGTCCTAAACGAACTGTTATAATCCTTAAAAGAAGAAAAAGAAGTAAAATATGTATATATTTTAATTTAAATGAGATTGATTAATAAAATAATTTATTGTTAATGACATAAATTTCATGTATTTGTATTTGTTTATGTGTTATTAAAAATTCAAAACATAAAAATATGTTATATATAAATTATGTATGTAGATAAGAAATAATAGCGTAGGGAAATTTTTTTATTCAGTTATAAAGAATTTGATTAGATGTTTTACTATGTTAACAGTGATATGGAAACATTTTGTTCGTAAACAGATACGTACAGATAGTCGTCTCACAAGACGATTCAATAATATTTAAATCGTTAGAACATTTAATCCCACACAACAATGTATTACCATCATCATTCATAGCTATATTTTTAAACGTCTGATTTATGTAAGACACATCTTGCACACTTCATAATGGTTGAATTTTAAAAATATGAATTCTTTAAAAACTAGTCCGGTGCTCCGGCTTTGTATTTCTTACACAGTAACCATACAACAGTCGACAGTTGTACAATTTTGTTTAATCGCAACATTTATTTCATCGGGTTTATCTATGTGCTAACCACACCACGTTCTCGGTCCTCGTCTGGGTGAATACTGCAGGTTTACTAATATTGCAAATTATTGCATTATGGCACTAGACACACAAAAGAGGGCTAGTGTACGTTATGAGATTAGAGGTACAATAAAATGAAACTTTCCCGACAACTTTCCCGTTTCGAGAAGTATTTTTTTTTCTCACAAAAGTGTGAGAAAAGAATAAGGTTTCCATACAAATATGTGAGTACGACGAAATTCCGCGTATGGGCGTATATGTATGTAAGTGTGTATGTATGTGTACACATGTTATGGTCGATGGAGTTCTGCTAATGGAGGAGCAAACATATGTGAGCGTACGTACGCGTATATAAGTAAGTTGATGTATTACCGAACGCGTCTACCTGCTTTACTCTGACCGTACTTTTCATTGGCCAAAAGGAATAAAAATTGTCGTTGGTTTCGACAGAAAAACCATTAACAAAAAGTGAAGAAAAAAAAGTATCTATTGGAGATGAAAATGTGTCGAAGTAGGTATTAGTGCTTTGCGGTGAATGATGAAAACCCCATTATAAATTCAATTTTCAATACTTTGCCGTAACAATCAAAACACATCGCATAGCGATATGTTAAATCGTATTTTATATAATATTAGTTTATCACATTTCCGTATTCATGTAAATCCAATAAGTACTTGGTTTTTTTAATAGAAATCTAGTAAACTTGTTCGGTTTGCTTGTTATTCATAAAAAATCGAAATAACAATTCGTATCTCAAAAGTGTATTTGTTGACAACGCTCTAGTTAGAATACAAGTTGTAGTTCTACACTACTTTAACGTTCATTGGGTACTTGCTATTATACATCATTAAAATGCTTCATCGAAACAGTGAGCAAACATTGTTGTTCTGCTAATTTTACAGCTCAACAGTCGCAATAATTAGTCATCGCGTATGTAACTGTTTGATTTAGACACATTGAAATAAGTTTTTATACACGACATTTTCTAGTTTTATAATTTCTAAATTAGATACTATTTTGTTATAAACATACAATTGTTTATTTTCTAAAAAACTAAAATAACAATAAATTAGGTGTTCGTAATAATTTCTGCTGAATTCATTAACAGAAAGCAACAATTACTTTTCTATTTACAACCAAATTATATTTTTTATTATAATACAAACAAGGAAAATATATATTATTCTATATTTTAATAATTAAATTTTTGTTAAACCTCTAAGCACATCGTTTAACTTTGTTTGTCGAATATCTTTCAATATATAATTTTTTGATTTAAGCATGTTTATGTTTATGGAAATACTATAAACGGAAAATTGTTATAGTTAAAACTAATAAATTTATGTTGACGACTAATATTAATAAAAATGGTAGAACTATAGTTCTATATTTTTCCCCCGACACATCGTATTATATGTTCAGTTTTTAGTTTTGAATAATAACAACAAAAGACATTTTAAAATAAATAATTACTAATAAAAGTACAATAATTAATAATGTATAAAACTATACGTCGTTGATAATATTAAAATGTTTATAATGATATATATGCAGATTTATCTTATTATTGTTATTTTTAATGTCATTATAATATAATAATATATCTGAAATCTTCGTTGGATATAAAAACATAAATTTTTAAATTAACTTAAAAATACATATTTTTCTAATGTTAATTAGTTTCATCAAATTCTCAACATTTAATACTACTTTGGTATCTTATTTAGTGCCATGAAATTATTATAGTCATACACCTGTGTTTTCCTCTCGGAGAGTGGTTCCTGCGAGTACAAGGTTTCTAAAACTTTTATGTTACACGTCTCCTTTAATTAAAAACCAGTAAAATAATGTACTATAGTTAAAACATGTACGGAATTATTGTCCTTGTTGTGTTAAACAAATGAGAAAAATACCTGAAATTAGTATAGTAAAGTTATTATAATATAATTTAATGTACCTACGGGCTGTAAATTGTATAATTTTGTATTGTCCTAGCCAAATAAAATTGCTATTAAATAGTATTAAAATATTGATTAAATATTAGTATTAGGAGTGTGTGCGTGTATTTATATGTAAAATGTAATATATATATATATTATTCACTTATACCATCTTTATAAACGGAAATTGCTGATCGTGTAGTTTTTATAATTATCACCCTTTGTTTTTGGATGTCATTTTAATTAATTCACAATGATGACAGTCCTAACACTCCTAACTTATTCGCATTGCTTTAGAACAACATGCAAGCATATATTTTTTATATGTTACATAATATCGTATACGTAACAGAATTACTAATGATAACACCGTAAAATATAATATGCTTAAGTAAATGTGAAAAAGAGAGAGAGATGGTGAGTGTAATAGGGTCTGTATTGTAGATATGTATATACAAGATATCATGCTAAAAAAGAAAATGATGATGGCAAAAAGAGAATTCTTAAGAGAATATATAATGAGAAGTACGAAGAATATATTATATGGAAAGGGCTCTGAAAACTGCATGGAACGTAGACATAAAAGTATAATAGTTTTCATAAACATATGATTAATATTTTAAGTTTTAACCAACCGTGTAATGTGTTGAATTATTTTAAAACAAAATAACCATGTCATTATTTTTTTATGAATATTCATGCACGTGATTAAACTATTTTATTAATAATAATATAATACTAACATACCTACATATTATAATACATTACTTAGTTAAGTAATGTAGCTAGTAACTCGTATTGTACTTAATACAAACTGTCTAAAGATTTTAATTTTTACATCTTAGATATCAATGTTACGACACATTTGTTAACTCTCCTCGAGTATTAAACAGATGAAAACTATAAATAATACATATAATAATATTTTGATGTATTTTATAGTTACCTTTTTTTTTTTTTTTTGTCGTAATGAGTTTTTAGAGTTTTTATTACAGTTTTAATAACATAACGAGAAACTCAATTTAATGATCAATTATGTTTCGTATATAAATAATATAATATATATTATTGTGAAAGAAGTGCATTTTAATTGTGTGCGCAGGTGTTCGTGTATAGTGTTTCGTTTGTCAAAAACTATTATGGTCATGATTATTATTTTTCGGCCAAAAATACAATATTTTTAACGTCGCATTTACACTGGGGCCGGAGAAGCGTTATTAAATCGAAAAGTTTGCTCATAAATATTAAAAATCGCATACAGGCCAACGAGGGTCGGATGGGATATCGCGGTCGTGGGGAAAGTCGCTTTTGTTTGGCGATCATGCACATACGCATAAAAGCGGTTTACGTCGTTTCTAACTTGGACCGCTTCGGTAAAAAAAAAAAAAAAAAAGAGAAAAAAGAACGCTTCCTAAGCAAGAAAAACTGCCTTTACGCCAAAAAATAAATAAAAGTGTGAGTGTGGGTGTGTGAATGTGTATATATGTATCATTTGTGTGCCTGTATATTATATTATTCAGATACATATTATACAATATAACATAAATATGCACTAGTACCAGTATTACCGCTGTCGTCTGCGAGTTGTTATTATATATGAATAAAATATTTATACGTTGCGCGATAGGTGAGTTGAAGACGATGAATAATTTCCTTGTGAAATTGTTGCGAATCGTTCCTGAGCCGTTGTTATAAAGAAAGCTGACATCGGTTTATACTCTGTGTGTACGCTCTTCATAATTTTCTCAGCGAAAATTCAAAATGTTTATTACAAAAAAAAGGTATGCATATACGGCGTACACGTAAGCGCACTTCTAAACAAGTGTCCGGTGAATAAAACCTTCGTCAACCCAATCATATATATATATATATATATACAACGATATATAGACGCATAATGTATAATATTCCGTTCTTTACGATTGTTTATTTCGGTCTACCGAATACTGCAGGAATGGTCGTGAACCACTCATCATCGTTATGGTATACATATATATATATATATATATATATATATATACGAAAATAAAAATCTCGGTGCATCGACGTCCACTCGATGGGCGTCACCGACTGGACTGACAGCACTAAACGGTGTATAGCGAGTCGTTAATTTTATATATTTCGCATTATTTACCACCAGTCTATTTTGTCGGACTCGTGTTTAATGGTCGTTCACGTTTAATTTAATTGTCCAAAATGAAACAATAGCGTTATAGAAAAACTATTATTACGAGTTCACAGAAGAGAATATTGTTTGTCTTATAAGAACATAATATACTCAATAACATGTCACCAAAAAAACGTAGTGGAGAGGAAATCGTTAGATCTTTAAAATAAAAATTAATGTTTTATCGGTAGGATTAAAAAATAATAATCATTATTACAGTATTTTTTTTTTTTTTTTTATAAAATCGTCATAAATTACGAAATACAAAATTACAATATTGCAATGTGTCAATTTTTGATATTATTTATATCGTGTAATAACAAAAGTCTACGTTACTATATTATTGTGATACACGATACACCAAGTATAATATAGCATAATTTAATACGGATTCGAGATTATAGGACAATATAATATATTGAATTATAAGTATTTATTTACATTTAATTATATAATGTTATGTATATTGTATACGTTTATGTTTTTGTTGCGATGTCTTTAAAATGAATATCGTGTTTCAAAAGAGATCTCAAAAACACACGTCAACGAGATACTTTATTAAATTGATATTATAAAGGTATTTAGTAGTGTGTAATTGGTAATATATTAATACAAGTCCTGTGCACAATGAATAACAGCGGTAGTAATTATCGGTTATAACATTTTTATTCGGGTACTGCTGAGTCGATAATAATAATTGTAACCGTCGTAAGTCGTAATCCATAATTAACCCGAATAGTATATTTCGTCATTATATTTATTATTTTTATCGTTAACACCGTTGAAGCTCGTATATGCCTACAGCATAACCTAATATAATCTAGTTTCCGAGCCGGAAGCACTGTTATTGGATTTTCACTAGGTAAATCCTGCTGATACCGACATAGTATTACAAGTACCTGCTTCCAGGAGTGATGTTTATTTTTTCAATTCGGTTTTGCAAAATCGATTGCCACGAAATTGAGAACATTTTCTCGGCGTAGCGCGCCACGAAATTCGGTTATATAACATTATCGACAAAAACGCTTTGGTACGCACCGAGAATGGCCGGTACTCCGATAACCGTATAAATATCCACAGCGGGTATAACATTATAACACTGCGTTTCTTTTAACGTTCCGCGCCAAAATATAGATATTTAGGCACTGTAAGAAGAATATTATGTGTTTAGGCGTACATTGCACGCTAGCATATCGTGCACAGTCGGTCAACAGATACTGATATAAATCTAGATCCCGTCGGTTTATCAGAGTACCTATATAACACTTTATTCCGATGCGATAGATGTTTATAGTGCCTCCAATTAATAAATAACCGTAATTTATACAATTTTCTTACATTATACATTTTTTAAATTTTATATAACCCTTACCTATAATAACGGTATACCTACGAAATAATTAAACACGATCGATTATTGATTGTTAGGTATTTTTATTATTTAGATTTTATTTTTCGTAGAATCGAGTGTAATATTGTGTGAGCGTGATTTTTTTTCTTTTTTAACTTGGCAGCCAGTGTTCTGTACGATAATGGTGCAATTGGTCTAAAATTATCGTTTTAATTTAAACTTTTTTTTCATATTTTGCAAAACAATCAACACGCCCTTCAAACCGAGTTGCGCTCTGAGCATATTATTACAATAGAAATGCGATAAAACGTTTATATATTATTGTAATAACAAGTGTGTATAATAATTTACGACTGTTTTTAGAAAAATTAAAACGTTTCTCATTTGTAATAATCATGAGGTCAGAGAAAAATTTTAAAAAGAACTTACAGTCACCGTAGATAGATTTATACCCAGTTTAGCTAGACTACTGTCAACTATTTCAGTAAGCTCCGGAATTACTGTGGTTGCAGTGTTATGCAAACGTTTTCGTGTATAGTTATAAGTACACAGCGTTATATGTGAGGTGGCAGTAATATGGCGCCTTCTAGTTTTAGAAAATCCGTTTAAGCTGGATTCACATTTTAAATATTTGATGGTAATAAATTATACGAAGATAAGAAAATTAGTTTATATTCACTTCACGCATGCAACTTTTCATAAAACATAATATGTAATATTTTTTCAATTACTATAATAAATTATCACGATTCAACAGACTATTTTAGATAACGAGTATCCATTATATTTCATAAATATACCTATTTGTAATTAAAAAAAAAAAATACTTTCATCGTACTTTATATTAAATCATAAATATATCACGATCTTGCTATTTATTAATTTTTAAAATTTCAACAATATTGTTTATTTGTTTTTATTTTATCGTATGAACGTATATTTTCATCCTAATAATCGTTTTGGATTTCGCGTCTAGACTCACGTTTTTAGAACCCATAATATATATTATCGGTTATTTTAATATTATGATGCTTATATATTTTTCCAGTGTACCATTGTTAATACATTAAATTATATGGGCGTGTGGACTGCTCCATAGTTTTTAAATTCAATTCGGTTAAAGTAATGTAGTTCAACGTAGTATTTACTGAATGGACTTGGACATTTTAGTTCGTATTTTAAGTCAATTACGATAGTGACTATAGTTCATTCAAATGGATAGCACGTGCTACAGGATCTTCGTTCATAAACATTACCTTTGTTAAGTTATAATCAAAATTGACAATTTATTTTAACATAAAATTTCTATTAATTTATAATGTATAGAAAAGTATTTATTATACGCTCAGGCATCACTTATGAATATTTTTTATTTATTTCAAATACTAAAATTTAGACAAAATTGTATCATCCCATCACGGAACGTTTGATAACTGTAATACATATAATATTCACCTAATATATAGTACCTAATAACTCAATTGTATAACAATAATAATATTAATTGTTGCGTTTAAAAAAAACAGATAATATTATAATATTATAGTGAATATTTATTTCTGATGAGAGGGACGACTCATTAGGTATAGTCAACTCCGTTTAGTAGTTGATAAGTTTCTCGTACTCTTAACATTGTTTAAACTAGTATATTGTATAATGTTGGCTTTCTTCTATGTAACTTACTATAAAGAGTGAAGAGGTAAAAAGGAATTATTCTTTGGGAAATAAATCGGCTCTGGAAAGGTAATAGACTCTTTAATAAATCCGCTTGTCGCTCTCTGGTTTTCGCTGAAAGTGTATACACCTATCTAACTTGAGAGTTACCTACTGGATTCGATTGAAAAATTGAGTGGGAGAGCACCAGCAAACCGAGTTTGTGTGTGCAAGTAAGTGTACACGAACCAGACTTATGAGTAGTCATGAAATGGATAAGTATTTTTACACTCCGTGAAATAAGAAAATATTTCAAGAAAATGGCCACTTTTTCACGAAATCGCCACGTTAATTTTAAATTGTGTAATTTTTTCACAGCATAATCATTCATTTTCTAAAATAAAATATAATTCACACAAAATTAATAAAATTATTTTATTATAAAATATTTAATACAATACACGATTTATACATGTATATATCAATTTAAGTTTTAATTTATACTAAATAAACAAAAAAGAAAAGTATATTAATTATAAATATTTTTTTTTTATTTTTATTTATTTAAAATATGCTATTTAAAACAAATAGTTATGATAATGAATATTACATTTCATATTAGTTCTACCTTTAAAACAAGCATATTGTTTAGATAGATATATAATGTATATCCTTGAGTGTATATTATACACTCATACGCAAACAACTTAGAAACCACTAACCTTCTGATAAAACTTGAACAGTTTCATGTAAATCTATACAGAAACTAGATATATACTTGAATTACGACTTCATATTATATATCAAAACTATACACAGATACTGTGGATATTGTAGAGATATTAATTAATTATTTAATAATCAATAAGTATTTGCATAAAACTTTCCAATTTGTATCAGAATTAAGGTTATCAGGATTTTTTAAGATGTTCGTGTAAGAGTAAAGAGTACTTGTAAGTATGCGCTCATTTGTAATATCATGTAATATTACAGATTAACAAACTTGTTTTCCCTCTATTTAAATTAAATTAAATTTATTTACATTTTTGTATGTAGCTTTAATTTGAAGACTATTATTAGTTAAATATTGAATAATATAATGCATTACTTACTTAATTGATATTTAAGCGAACATAATTCAACTATGTCTGTATTCTAAAAAATAAAGCATGTTATTATAAACAATTAAATAATTAAATGATATGCTTGTATTGTAATAATTGTATTTTATCAAAGTGAATGACTACATTGAACAAAAAGTTACTCGGTATAACATTTGGATGACGCATTAATTCTACATTATTGTATTTCACAAAGAGTGAAAAAACGTTTAAATTTCTTGAAACCGACAACTTTTCATGAAAACTTTGATTTCACAAAGTATATATGTGTTTTAAGAAGAAAAATCTGATTCATAAAGTTTATTATATTGTATAACAAAGAAATCTTCAGTATTGAATATTTTAAATAATTCGATGCTTAATAAATTGTATTTTTACATTTTCTAAATTTTGATATAATTCGTTAAGCGTATTTATATAATTCTCATATAATTGTTAATAAAAAAAAAAAATACATTGTCAAATTATTACCTTTAACGCTATTTGTATGTTTTTGAAATTAAATGTATTAATTATTTGATTTTGTTTAGACTTCATTTTTGTAAAATGTTTGTAACATTTAAAAAAATGTAAATATTAATAATACAATGTCGTACAACATATAAAGCATTTAAAAAAAAAATAATTTATAGTTGTAATTAAAAAATATATATAAATAGAATTTGATATCATAGATCAAATTGTTTCAATTGTTTTTAATATATTTTTCTCGTATAATACAAATATAATGAATTCCAAAACAGTATTTAACATAAATAACTTTAGTTGAAATAAAAGGTTTTCATTACTCCATAAAACTTAAGACACTATAGAAATGTTTATTTGTTTTAACAAAAATAAAAAGTTAAAAAAATATCTATTCGATTTATGTAACGTGATTTTCCCTTAACTTTACTAAAATTATAAACATTTAAAGTCACCCCACATTTCAAGAGTTTATGCTTTCATGAATGTCGACTCGCAAATCTAAATAAATAGTTTATGCATGTTATTAATAAGTAGATGGTTATAATTCAGTTTATTCTGGAAAACTTTACGTCCCTTGTCCGTATGCAACGAAAATTATTCCCAACTTAAATTCTCACCAAAGTTTATCGTATAATAAAATAACTATATGAATAGTAAAAACCGTTTAAAATAAATACGTGTTCCTGCTTGCTAGAATATTATTCTGTCTAATTTGGCGAGTTTAAATGTTGAATGTATAAGTCCAACGCCATAATATTCAGTGCAACTAACTAGAACCTAGCAAATTATGTATAATTTCCGGTAGCCAAATGTGAGTCCATGCTCCGTTCGTCCATCACACACAGTGATTTAATTCATCGTGTTTAGTGAACATAATCTACAATTATGTTATCTGAAACGTTCTCATCCATATTTCATCCTTAACTGAAACACGAGGTGCCCGTTACCGGTAATTAAATTAGTGTATAACACTAAATCGCCAGCTCGTATGTTTACTCTCGTCCAACAACGTCAGCTATAACCCAATATTTATCGACATTATAGAATTACCATTCGGTCGAAAATGTCACTGCCAAAAATCTGGTATTGATTAATATTTTGTGTGCAAATTAATAATACATGTTTCGAAAGGACACTCGGACTGTGTGATATGTTTACAAACAATTACTTTAAAGTATAATTCGTTTGTACATTTTTAAAGTGATCTGAAGTTCGTGAAAACAAATTAAACGTTAATAGAGTTGACATTAAAATTAAAGAAAAAAAACTAAAAAAGACGCTACACAGACACGGTACAGTGACATAACGTCAACGTCTACATCTATTTGTATGGATAATGTATTTTTATAGTTGTTTTAAATTATATTAGTGACTTATTTCCCTATTATAAATAAAGTACGATGATGACATTTTTGTCCGTACTAAATTTAATAATTATTAAAATTGTATAACATATAATATATTACAGTTGTAAACTTATAAATAAATACCGACGTAGCTTAGAGCAACGTGAATAGGGTCAGAGTTTAAATAGTTTAAAATCAGCATAAAGATTTTGAAAACTTCATTGTGTATAGACAATAAAAATAAACGTGATGCAAAAAAAGTTTCGATTCCAATAAAATATCCAAACTTGTTAAAGAAAAAAATCTATATAATATTTTAAATATTCAATTTTATTATAATTGAAATAAAAATTACTATAAAAAAAAATGCGTCGATGTTTTGAATGTTATTTAAAATTAATAACTGCAAGATAAGTTTATTCGAATTCTACGAATTTATACTAATTTGCAAGCTAAAATATTGTTAAAATCGACATTCAAAAATAAAAAATAAAAATAAAAAAATTCAAACATTTAAAATATTTTGATCATTTTATTGTATATAATCATGAAATTATAATTTAAGTAATAGTGTTATGATTCATGATTCTACAATAAATATTTTTGAATCATATTTTAGAAAATTTGATGAGAAAAATTCTTCTTTTTTATTTGAAATTTTGAATACTAAATTGAAATATAACAAAATATTAAGTTTATATTGTAAAAAACTTGTGTTGCGTAGATTTTTCGGTGTTCTATAATTTTCTTTTGTTTAAAAGTATTATGTTTTTTTACGTTTTAATTATGCTGCTATATCAAATTTTTATCAATAACCACTATAATAGTAAAAATAAAGCATTTTTATTGCTTTAAAATATAGTGGTTGACAAAAAAACACACATCATTGTAACACCAATAAGTTCTTCAACTCTCCTCAAAATCTAAAATCTATAACAGCATAATAGTAAATAAATCACAATTATATATTTTAATTTTAGTTGCAATATGGCTGACTTCATTTTCAATATAAAATATAAAGAATAAATAATTTTTATAAATTTAAAATAGATATAGTATCTTCAACGTTTTTTGTGAAATATTTAATTGAAATTAACTAAATATAAAAATGTTTCTTAAAATATATTAACTTAATTAATAATGTACTATACTACTAAAATAAAAATGGCTAATGTAAAAATTTAACGAATGGTGTTATTATAATATTCTACTTTTATGAATTATATTAATTATTATTTATTAATTATTATATTATTATTAAAGACATCACTGTTGTTTAAATCTGTTTATTAAAAATAAATACATAATCGTTATTATACATTTAATGATATATACTCGTATACATTTATTAAAATATTTTTTTCATTAATATTAATTCAAGAGTATCGAGAAAATTATCAACTGATTTAGAATATTTAGATGAATATGAACTCTTCAAATGAAATGTCTAGCCAATTCTAATAAATTATACTAAAAGTAATAAAAAAGTAATTTTTAGTATAAATAACCTGTACTGTGGAATAACTAAAAAATGTAATACAACAGTATAAATTGAAAAATAAAGCAACCTATAAATATACAGCAACAGACTAGTCAACAAATCGATAAAATAATCTATAAAAAAGAATATATGCAAAATAATGTATCGTAGAATTCAATTAAAAAAAAAAAAACGACGAAATGAATATACGTCAACAAAAACTAATATCCAAAACATCACAGCTACATGGAATGAAATCAGATATAAGAAACACAAAGAATATTATAAACACAAGTATTAAGATGTTACGAACAAACTATAATTGATGGTTTTTAAATTATTAATATATTAGAAAATCAATATAACAAAAACAGCTGAAATGTAGATAAACATTTTCAAAATAATAAATAACAAGAAATACGAAAATACACATAAGATACATAACAAAATAACAAATCAATTACTTATAAGCTTAATAAAACGATAAGATACAGTTGCGGTTGCTGTGGTCCAAATTACTTACCTTTTATGTTTCTAGATAATATTTACCTTTATACAGCATGGAATATCTTTTAAACCTTTACAAATTATGTCAAAAACAGATGCTATCAAAACAATAGAGGCTATCTTTAATTTTACCAAATACAAACGAATAAGAACAATTTTCTTGAACATTTACATAAGATCATTTCTTCAATTAGAATTTAATTTCATCAATTTTTTTTTTTTTTGGTTTAACGTTTTCGCCCCTCCCCGACCACAAAAAAAATTACCAACAAAACTTTATTTTATATGAATATTATTACTTAAATGTAACTAATATTAGTTATTTAGTAATTAAAAACAATACATTTTTGGATAAACAAATTATATAATCATTTTTTTTTTTTTTAAGTGATATTATATTTTATTACTACTAATACCTTAAAATAGTGACTTAACTGTTAGGTATTGTCATAAGTCACTAGGGTTGGCAGTTTAATGGCCAATTTCAATTGAACGGTCGCATTGAGTATAGGCACCTAGGGAGTAGGAAAACAATGTAAACTATTATAAGAACCGAGAGTGTATAATATGGTTATTGGTTAGTAACATTTTCTCCGTAAGTATGCTTTTAAAAAATCATTGTATAAATTGTTGACAATAAAATAATCGAAATATATAACAATATAATATACAACTACTAAGAGTAATTATTATAGAAAAAAAATGTATAATGTATAATAAATGTGTAAAAAAATTATAATGTTAGTAATTATTTAATTTAACTTAATAATTATATTATATATTAATAAAGTATATTGTTCGTCGGTGGTTTCTTTCAATCGTTTAACCTTTCAATATATCCATAATATATAATGAATCGTTTTTAATAATTCGATTTCTCATTGTTCCTACTTGTGCAATGTACATATTATTGTAAAATTTATAATTATAGAAATAAAAAAATTAACTATTTAGTATTTATAAAGAATGATAATAAAACCAAAGTTTAATTTGTTAGTCGTAATTTAAATAAACAGAATGAATTTATATGATACGTCACGTATAGTTCATAACAATAAATAAAATTAAATCTATATTTTTCCTTTTATAAATAATGACAAAAATACATATTTATTTTTAACGTAAAATGGGAGTGTATAATGATAAATGTGTTCACAATAAATTACAAATTTTTCCATGTAAATAATTTTGAATATTGTATTTTATAAATATCACAACCATTTAAATAGGCAATATCAGTTTTTAATATAACTAAAAATAAATATATAAGCAGTGGAAAGTCTAACGTACCTTAATCTGTATATAACGCGTGTAAGATAACATATTATTATTTATTTTGTTTAAATTATAATATATAATATAATAAAATAAATAAAAATAATATATATTGTAATAATTTATTAATGTATTTACATTATATAATTAATTAAACATAATTCCTCAACGATTAGACATTTTTAATTTATTTTAATAATATACGTTTCAAGCATAAAACACATTTTTAGTGCCATAATTTTTCGTTAAGGATGAACATAAAACTTATGATCTTAATTTTATTTTATTTCGTATTTCGAATTAAATTATAATTATAATAGAGTTTCTCTAAATCTTTTACTTGATTAATGGGAATTCTTAAAATATTTGACGCTCACTAGGTAGGTCCCATTATGCGTAATATATTCTGCTTAATTTAACGCGAAAAGGTTGATTAAAAATAAATAATGCTACAAGAAAGAGGAGGTACTGGGTGCACAGCAAAATTAATAAGTTAATGTAAGAGTATCTTCTTTGACATACAAAATTAATTAAAGATTATGTATAAAAACGTTTAAAAATAATTTAATTTCAAATGGGTACTGTATCATTATAGTTTCTTCCAGCAAATCATATAAAAATATAAGTTATGACTTATTAATAATTATAATTACACAGATGTATCATTATATTCTAATCCGCTCCTATAAGATGTTTATAAACACATATTTTCTATTTAAAATATTTCAATATTTTATTGTGAAATATTAACCGTAAAATAATATTTAAAGCTAAAATGCATAGAACGTCACAAATATATCAAATTTGTGTTGGTACGTTATATATTTTATGTATTATGTGTATTATCTATAGGGTATAAAACTAAACTATGAAATAAATGATACTTGTTTAAAGTTTTTGTGTTTCAATAAACAAATCGACACTATTGTACATTTTCTGAAATTTATAAACAATAAAAAGCATAATATTTTTAGCGTTTTTATAATCAAATATTTTCAATTACTGTATTATGTTAATATGATCATTATCAAGACGATTTTTACCAGCTTGATTTTATAAATTCTATTTGCTTTCTAAAGTTTGGTTGTAGCATTCTATTAAGATTATCATAATTTTTTGGAAAACTTTATTTATATATATTTATGTATGCATTTAACGGTAAAAATAACCAATTACATGAAATTATTAATTATTGTAAAGAAGAATTGTATATAAGAAAATTTGAAATATAGAAAAAAATTACATTTAGTATAAACAATTACATACAATAATGAATAAAAAATTTAATAATATATCAAATACGAACACTTTAAAAATAGTTATTTAGATAAGTATTGTTAATAGAATTAAATGTAAAACTAAAAAAATCAATTTGTACATAATTTTCAACGGGCATCATATTGTTTATAAGAACAGCTTATGTATAATTCAATTTGTGTGTGTGTGTTATTATATAATGTATTTGATGACCTAGTTCTAAATTTTTGAAAAGCAATGGAATAAAAAAAAATATTAGTTTCGAAAAAATTATAAATCCAGTTAGAAGTTTAAACAAAAATTGTAAAAAATTTTCTTTCTATTTGATAAATTATGAATATTTAAATGTTTCTTTCTGAAAATAATTGGTATAAAATAAAAATAATGAGGTAGGTTCGTGTAAAATGCTATAAATTGACTGTTATGATATTTAAATAATTCAATAAAATAGTTAAATTATTCAACTCTCATTTTTTAAAAAGAATTATATGAATATTGTTACTATAGTTAATATTATAACTACAGATTAATATATGTAATATGTATATATTGTTTTAAAATAACGACTGTCATTGAGTTTATTTTTCTTTTAAAATCACCGTTATTAAATATAAAAAAAAATAAATATAAATAAATTACATTATTTTATTTTTTAATAGTTTATACAGGGCAATACCTTTATAAAGGCATTCATCTATTATAAAATATAAACTATAAATTAATAGAATTACATGACGTGAGATAGCACACAAATAGTAAATTGAAAACCAAGGGTACAAAACAAATTAATTTTATATTAACTTAATAGCAACAATACAATATCTTGTATAACTTATATCAAATGATTATTAGTTACAAAATATCACTAATCGCTTTTATAAATTGTAACGTCTAATATTTTACTTAAACATTATATTATATATAAATAATAATATGCTTTTGAATATATCGTTGCACATTCCTAAATATTAATAATTTACATCTTATTTAAACTTTTAAACTTTTTAAAATATAAATATATTTCTCTAGCTAATTATTTATTCGCATATATAATACGCCATATTAATTTTTATGTCATTGCTCAAGATCGAATAGCAAAAATAAATTAATTTAGTTTTGCTATACTTATACAATATGTTTTATATGAAACGGATATATATATATATTATTATCTTTTCAATATTTCAATACGATTATAATAAGAAATGATGAATAATCACGTTATAATACATTTTCTTAATAAGCTAATAGTAATTTCAAAATTAAATTTATAGGAGAAGATAATGTACTTTCAGAACAGAAATACCTACATAATTTACAACTAGTTAATTAATTAATAGATTTGGTCATATTAAACAATATAACTTGTCTGTGCCATAAACTAATTAATTATTATTTAGGTTTATAAATGCATACCCTATGTTGAGTAAATTAGAACAATAATAAAATATGCACAGGGGGTATAATAATAAGTACGAATGAATATTCACAGAATTCGTACATATTAATATACAGGAAATATCAATATTTCAATTTATTACAGCTATAGGTACCTAGCTAATATTTTACAGCTTCTACCTAATTAATAATAATATAGCTCAAAACAAATTCTAAAGTTATTTCAAAACTATAGTCATCGTAAAACAGACAATGAAAAAAACAGTAAAAATCGAGATATAGGATTTTTTTTTTGTATGTAATATATTTTTTTTTATTTTTAATTTAAAAACATTTATTGCTTTAGACGAAATTTTGATTTAAATTATTTACTATCACTTATTGAAAATATATAATATAAATGTTTGGATGTGAAAGAATAAAAGTTCTCCCTTTCCACAAGCATTATATGTAATTAAAATATTTGAATTTCTATTGCTTATATAAAATATTCATTATAAATATTACATAATATATAATATTATATGACATAAGATACACGAAATGTAAGTTTAATAATTATACAATCACGTCAAACACTATTTTTTATGCTATGATTGTATGTTTAATCGAATTTAATTTAAACGTTGAAATTGTAAACGTTAATTAAGTACTTAATAATAATTGAATAAAAAATATTCATTGAATAATTATCATCAGCAGCATAGGTCATTGGGTGTTTGAAGATTGTATAGATAATATAAACTTCCATATTATACACTTATAAATTATAATAAGAGTTTTTCATATTTTTGTGTGAAATTTGGCAGCAGTGATGGAATTAATAATATTGGAAATTATTTAAGGATAATTTTGTAGTATTTCAGTTATTGATTTTTAATTAATTTGATTTTATGAATTTATTCTAGTGTTGAGATATATTTGGCATTTGGTATGTGTTTGATGGTATCTTGGATACTGTAAACGATGCGTCAAGTGCTTTCTTGACCATTAGAAAGCTGAGAAAGATTTTAGTGTGTCAAACTTTGAGTCTTGTTATGATAACTTCAAATCGTCTAGATATTTCTATAAGAAGTGTCCAATTGTCGATGTTTTTTTTAATTTGATTTAATTTAATGGAGTAGGATGACCATTTCTAATACTATAACTTTGAAGCCATTGTTTATTATTGACATTTGTATGTCATTGAACGAAGTAATTGACGTGAAGGACGATACTGGATGATTACGGTTTTGTCGGCGAAGTCAACGAGTTCGTTTTCTTTTATGTCCAAAAGAGTTATATTTCATGATTATAAAATGTAAATTGTTTGTTCGATTCGTGTATAATTCAATTTTTATTTTTGAGAAACCAAAAGCTTGATAATTTAATATAATTTTCTTTTTAAGTGATGATCATCGCAGTTTAAAAATATTAAAAACTAAGTAATATTTTTATTTTATTCATTTGTGATTAAAGTTTGATTTTTACCTAATTTGATAAAATCATTAAAATTAGCATAATATTATTTTTTAGTTATTTAATTCATAATTTTAAACTTTAACTCTTATGACTTATTGTTATTCCAATGATGTACGTTTTTTTTGTATCCGTTAACATAATATTTTCGGAAAAAAAAAATGTTTGAACCTTCAACTTTGAGTATGATTTCTGATAGGAGTTTGAATCTTGTTAGAACTTAGTATAAACTAAAAAAAAATACTCAATACGTTTAAAAAAGTAAGTAAAACAAAAAAAAAAAATAACAGAAAAACGGATGTAGTTGCGCACCAGTTCACCACAATATGTTTAGCAGAGACGGTTTCTTATTTTTTGTCATATTATATATGTATAAATATTATTATGTATGCCACTTATACTATTTTATTTCAATTTTAAAAATCATCGCAACGCTTAAAATCTTGTTCCTATGATTTTTAACGGTTGAGATGGTACTAATAATATATAATTTTATAGCAGTTGAGTCGATATCCAACAGGAATGATAGTCCAACAATCGTCTCCAAACAGTTGTTGGGTGGTTGCCATTGATTTATCCGTTTAGCTTCACGCCGTCCGTTTTCTTGTTACGAGTAATTGCTTTTTTCCGACTTCTTTTTCTTGCTTTTTTTTCTAATAGAACCCAATCCCAGTCATTGTGTGTATATATATATATACTCCCTGTGAAATCCTATCTCTGAAAAGCGCGTTTTCGTGTCCCTCCAGAGAATACACTGTTTAGGTGAAAAAGAAGCTCGTTTTCATTTCGCTTCGGATGCGTAAAAGAAAATGATTTGCAATGCCTTATATGTCTGTTACCCTAGTGCTCGTTTCATTTCTCCGGGGATAACGATTTTTGAAAACTTTACCGCGACGACAAATTACCGAAAACTAATTTGATAACGTACAATAATTATAATGGAACGTTTTTGGTCATTATCGTATTATCAACACAATTATCGTCCTTATTATGAATTCCCATTTAGTGTCGCACTACTACAAAACACAAAAACTAAACGCTTGAGTACAATAATATAAAAATATGTTTATTATTGTAAGAATCGTGAAAAGTTCGGATGTTCGCACTCGTTGGTTTAAAAATATGTTTTTACAAAAATCGCATGTGTATGGCTATTCATATATTCGATTAAATGTTTATACCTTCCTATATCTGCTGCTATCTGCTTAGTCCAATCATAAACCAAATAATACGTAATAGAATTATACCTGATTATTGTCGTCTACAAACACCCCAATAGGTCTAATCAGATTAATAATGCTAAAATAATAGTCTATAACAACAGCTATACAGTACTGTGCCGGTTCTTTTTTAAAATGTTTAGACTAGTAAAAGAATCAAATAAAAATATGTCACATTATGTATATCTGTAAATTATTAAAAACAGATTTGAAAAATTCACGATAACTTCAGTGTAAAATATTATTATCCTAACATAAGCATGTCGGCATTATACCATAACATTACCACGGGTAATTTTATATTTATACAAATTTCAGCTTAAAAAGTGCAACATTAAAACGTAATAAAAATAATAATAATCGTAATTCGCCACCATCCGGATTCCAATAGTCTATAGATCGAGTTACTGAACCGGATAGCTTGTTTTGTTTTGTTTTTAACATAAACCTACGCAGTATGGCGTATATAAAACATAGTTTTTCGATAAAACTTTTTATCGTAGTTCGTGTTTACTCTTTTTTTAATCATTCAAGAGTCTTTAAATATATGATGTTGTAACATAATATTATAAATTATAATCGTTGATTGTGTATTTTCTACAATAATATCAGCACTCTCTTTAATTGATTAATACTGACCAAAAGTTAAATATAAAATGTTTTTCTTTATCATATTATATTCTTTGTTTGTTGTTCTTATGTATCTATTATCTTTCTTTGTATGATTTTTCTACAGCCTATTCCACTACTTCATTCAAGTCTCGAGCAATATTATACATACTTATAAAGTCAAAAGGAAGTGGGCAGTGTTTTTATTACTAGTAAATACATTTAGAAGTTTTCCAAATTTATTTTTAGGCTTCAAAAGCGCATTTATTATATGTCTTACATCTAAAAAAAAAATAATAATAATATTATATTTTAGTTGTTAGCGTTAAAAATAAATATATTAAAAAAAGGAATACTCCAATAACTTTACCATTTTTTTTGTGCAATAATCATATAGGATATATTATATATATATATATATATATACATAATAAATAGTAGAAAATGTAACATTTTCTTAAATATCCGTATAATATTATTGTTATCTACGAATTAATATTTTCGGTTGTTCTACTGAAAACTTGTGACAAACAATGTAACAATGTAACGGTATTTTTCTTGTTAATATTATTTATATTTTAATAGGTGTTATTCAATTACAACTGATAAGTAATAACTTTTTAACTTTATAAAATGTATTAAAATGTTATGTATATATCTATTGAAAAAAAGATAAAGGTGCATAAACGAGTATACTCAAATACCTAAGATTTTGGTGGCTAAGGGGGTGGGCTCCTTCCAAAATGTTTAAAACAATTAAAATAATTGTTTGCAATGTTATCGCATGAAACTTTTACAAAGATAATTTTATAACATACATTTTTAAAACAGATAACATTTTTTTGTTTTGTACACCTCGCTAGAACAACCGCAGCAAATTTGATTTCAGCAAAACTAGTCTTGTGCATGATAGTTTAAATATTAAAGTTAATAGACTTCTTCTTAAATTAAAATATAACAATATTGTCTTTATTTGAACGTTGGTTTTCTTACAATATTTCAATTTGTGTACAGGATACGAGTATATTGAATATTTCAATTTAAAAATGTTCATTGCATCAAAGAAAAATTTTAAATGTCGTAAATGAGCTAAGTATTAACATGGATAGTTTGGACTAATAACTGGTCAATTAAATCTAATATTAATGTTAACAAGACGAGAATGGTTTAGCTGACAATAATTTTCTATATTGTCTGTGGGTTAGAAAGAAAATAGAAAATACGCATTTTAGTGAGCTAACGCCCTCTTAATATACTATAATCTTAATTTATGGTATTATCCATTAGTGGTTATTTTATTTTTCTAATTTAAACCAGCACTGTTTTCTCATCGTTTCTATTTATTATTGCAGTATTTTGTTGACAATATGTGTGTTCAGTGAAAACTTCTAGACTCTTTGATGGTAAAAGCCTGAATAAAAATAACAATCTATCTATAAAATGGGCTTTAAAAATCTTAAAAAATATAAAAACTGAAACGAGTCTATTCGGCATAATCGTATAATCTTGTTCGGCTTATTATCCTATTAAAAAAAAAAAAAAATTAAAATTACACTAACATATTAGTTGTAGAAATAAATTATTGTGTTCGAAATATTTTACTAAATTAATAACTTTTTAAATTGCTGCAAGAAACGGTCGTAAATTGAAAAGTTAAACTAATTAAAAATATTACTTTTTTAATTTTTTTTTAAACGTACTATAACTCAGTCATCATGGTCTTGTTTATACTCCCACTTTTTTCCATAGCAGACTTTAGTCTGAGAAAATAAAGATTTATGATTACAAAGTATTTTTGTTCTTAACGCTTCCCAGATATTTCTTTGCTGTCCACGCCATTTCTACTGAAACATTTGTATACGCAGTTGTTTTGTTGTATGGTTGATAAAGTTGAAAATTTCTATACAAAACTTACACGCGTATTATTCGATGAATAATATTATAATATATTTATACCATGAGAAACTCGTTGAAAAAGTAAGCAATGTGTCTTATATATATATATGAAAAAATCGTGTGTTCAAAAATACGAATAAATTATATTTTATTGTTAACACCTATAATTTTAAAATTCCACGACCATGTAATTATATATTATGCTATGGTAATAACATATTATTATACGATATAGTCTATAATCAACACGACATTTCGACATCGTTCGTTGTCACTTATCATATTAAAATTAATTGCATTCGTGTTGTCGATTGATTTCATTGGCGTACGATTTTCCTTCCGATTTGTCGACCGCAGTTAATTTGGGTTAACACCCAAATATAATAACTATAATTTTGAAATTATAAATTAACAAATCAATAAAAACATATTAATGAGCAGAATTAATGACAACGTATTGTTATTAAACATACTAAATTGTCCGTAATCGACGTTGGGACTACCAATTTTTCAATAGGTACTGTTAGAATTCATCTTTTATTAAGACTTACGCGTAATGATATGATATTATATTAAAAGTGGATCGATATAACAACCGTGTTGTTTATAAATTAATCACATAGCTTAGAAATAAATCACTATAGTAGTCTACAATTAAACCGTGTTAATTTCTATGTAAATTATGCGAATATAATAATTAAATTGATATTCTATTGCGATCTATGGATAATGGAGGTTTAATGAACCAAATTAGATTTTGTAACACTCCTCCAGAAAAGTCACTTGGTAACATTGTATTACGTAGACAAGAAATCATATTTTAGTAGGTAGTCGTGTTATAGCCGATGGCCGATGGAATATCTGATCCTTTATTCAATTAGTTTTCAACAAACGCAGCGAACGCTGCAATTGCAATATTATTTTTATTGATATTGTATTACATCATGCGGTTTTCTTTAACTGGACGTCTAGTTCGGTTTTATCTGCGAAACTCTCAGCAAATCTTTAGTCCCTTACTCGTATACACAGAGCTGAAGTGACTTCCATTAATTTTACACTACAATACCTACCTATCTATAATTGAATTTGATTCATGGCGTAGGTTTGAAATGTATACCTACTGTACAGCATCATATTCCACGTGACTACTGTGTAATATCAGCAAACACTAATTTCGTATTGTTTGTCCACTTGATGCATTATTGTATTTTATGTTTACTATTTTTATTCATTTCATATGCACCATATTATCATGAAACATAACTTTGCGTTATTTTATATTATGATTATGTTTGATAAAGGAACATGGCATACGAGTACCAAAAATAATATTTGCATTCAAAACTTCACGTCATCGTCACAATAATTAGATTTCATTTTGATTACATCTATTTAATATATACTTAGTTAAAATATTATATTGAAATATGTTTAACAATTTTTTTAATACTTTCAGTGCAATTTTTGACTATTATTTGGAATACCTTTTTGAATTCCTGAATATTTTTTCATCTTCTACTGCGTTTAAAATACGTCAAATAATTTCTGTACGTCAATATTTATTAGGATTTATGGCCACAGTTGTAATTTATGATAATACACATTTTATCTTATGTCCGTTTCTAAAAAAACCTTCAAACAAAATATATTCTGAAATAAAACCCTCATTTTATGTCATTATTATTCTATTATTTCGGCACGCTTAAAAAACCATAGAATAAATTGAAATTTTTTTTATAAATATGTTGCTAAATATTAAGTTTTTTAAAAATCTAAATTTTAAATGAAATGGACATTGGACGAAGTTTTTGGAAATTTAAACATAGCACTATGCCGATGCTTAAAATTATGATAGACTAAAATAAACAAAGTTTTCGTTAACATTGAGTTAAAATTGATACACATTGTTTATTACAATTTTCTTATAAACAATTATAAAATATATTTTAACATAATCATAATATGATACTGAATGTATTAATTGTTTGTGATATTTCGGAAAATGTTAATTTATTATCATTAAGTGTTATTAAACATTTATTTTATTTGCTTTATAATTAGTACAAATAAAAAATAAACTTTTTTTTATAATTTATATCCTTAAAGTTTCTATAAGTCAAAGGACAATGGCAATAAATAAACATTGTATTCATGGATAAAAAAAAATAATTTTTGAATTTACGATAGCTATATTATTATCTATTAATGATAAATTATCGAACTACGGTTAATTATGGTTTGAATGTAAAAATAGAAAACCACACTGAATGTACAGTCAAATAATTATCAACAGTTTGTCCGATAAAATGCAAACTCAAATAAATATTACAATTCATAAATTCTAAATATCTGCTGTCATTACTTATTTAAACACATTAATTGTGATATTTTTTATTCCGTGGCCACACTACATGATAAAATAGCATATCAACCTATTTTTCATAGTTCTGACTGTCAATGTGTAATTTTATTCTACATAATATGTTACTTCAAATTTAATAGTTACTTATACTGCACTATACTATATTATAATATTCGTCAAATTATATAATTATATATAACGATGCAACTGTCAAAAATCTTACCAAATTCATCACAAATGCAACGAAATTAGATTACAGAACTCAAATGCTGATATCGTGTTTAAATCAACTATCATTGATTTAACATAAATTAATGTCATTTGAAATACGCGATGAATTTTACTACCTACCTTATAATACAATGCATATTACAATAAAATCATGTCATGCTGAACGATGTTGGTGGGTATATCACGAATGATTGACTGTTTTAAATGCATAGCTTTATAATATTATTTATTATGTTATTTCTAACAATTCGTGACACTTGTCGTATATATCCAAATAAGTTCAAATATAAATAAAGTTATTTTAAAAAAAATCTACTTAATTGAACATAGTTAAATATGTCATAACTCATTAGCGTATGCTTTAATCTGTTTAAACAATTTAATAGTAATATGTTAATATTTTCTTAATTAATCAAATAAGTTCTAAAACAAATACATTTAATTTAAAAACTATTAGGATTATACGATATCGTATAAGATTCTAAACATAATATTATGAATAATAATAATTAAGAATACACATTGTTTATCAATTTATTTTAACACAAACTATTTGCATAATACATATGTATTTAGTTAAGTTCGAAATAAAATGTCAATTAAAACTTAATATTACGCACGCATGCAGTAATTTAAGTAAAAACAAATATTTTTACAGTTTCTAGTCTTAGCTTAATGTTATTTTCCAAATCAAATATACTTATTGATATTTTATTTTCTAAAATGTATGGATACTTGGTTATTATAATATTAAATAATGTACACTCTAACGTGATTTTTATAGCAATCGGTTATAATTTAACAGTGCAAAATTGAGTTGAGCCAATTCATTTATAAAACACACGTTTGTTAAAATCCAAATAATTATTTACCATAACGATAAATCCATTAAATCAGCTAATTTATGCAGGAATACTTTCTACTATTTTAAATTTTTTTAATATAAATAACAGTAAACCATATAAAAAACAAACAAGAACAATTTGCTAAAAATATCTTACTCGTCAATTGTCGCCGTCGTCATTCATCGATATCATCTGGTAACCATCTACTGAGCCGAATTCCCAGAAGCATTTATTGTCATGGATTATGTGTAGCGCTTCTTTCTGTCTTAAAGTCACATCCGCCCGTTAAGACTACACTTTAACGGGTCTAGGAGAGTGGAAAAAGGAGCTCAATGTGGAACAAACCTCTTTCCTACTGATTTCTCTCTCTCTCTCTCTCTCTCTCCCTCGACCGTATCAACAAAAAGACTTTCCCCCCCCTCATACCCGTACCAGCCCTCTCCGTGGATCTTTAAGTGTACATCATGAACAAATGGCTCCCGGATTTAAGCTCATGTCTGCTTGCTGTAAATCAATGTTGCATTGCCGTTTAAATCTTTTTATTATTTGTCTTTATTATTATTTTATATTATTCATATGAAATCTTATTTATTTTTTAGGATTTTTAAATCTCAATTCCAATCAGCACCTCAAGTCACCATCCAACTACGGTCTCATGGACCAAATAGCAGCTCTGCACTGGATACAAGAGAATATAGCTGAATTTGGTGGCGACCCAAAAAATGTAACATTAATGGGTCATGGCACTGGGGCCGCTTGTGTTGGTTTCTTGATGTCATCCTCCGCAATTCCAGAAAGTAAGTATCCAAAAATGAATTTCACACTTAAGCCTACTAAAAACTATTCATATAGCTTATTATTAGGTTTAAATTTAGTGCTGTGATTAATTAAAATCATTTATGGTAACATATTATTTTAACCCTTTCACAACATCCAGTTTCCATCTCAATGTTTTGATAGTACAAAAATAATAAAATAATGATAAACTGATAAATTCGATATTTATTGTTAATATAAAATATAAATTTTACGAATACGTACAAATTATTCAAACATATCTATTTAAATATCAACTTTAAACGTATGATATATATATATATATATATATATATATATTATAATATATAGTTTGTGAATATGTTTTGTATTAGTACAAACATATTAAAATTATTCATAGTTTTTAATGTTAAGCATTTAACATTTTAAAAATATTTAACCATAAATAATTTATGAAGATAATAGGTCCATGACTAAAATAACATATTTTATAAACTATAATACATATTTGATGATTTTTTTTTTTTTAATTTATATATTTTATGTATATAAAAAAAACATAAACTTAATTAAATTAATAATTTAATGGTCTGATGTAATTTTAATTATAATTAAATTTTAAAACTATTTATTATATTTTGTATTTTTATTTTAATAATAATTGGGCACAAAATTCTATAGTACATAAAATAATATCTATTCATACTTTGTATTGTGGATAAAAGGCACACTATATTTTTTTAGAATATCAAAATAGTACATAAAAAAATTCAATTTATTAGTGCATGGAATAGAAAGATATATTATACGCGTACAAACTATAAACGCCTTTGTTGTTAAAAGGAATTGTGCCAAATCTCTTGACTTTACTTAAAAAAGTTTGTTTTGTGTGAGATAATTTTTGTCTTCTACGTAGTCACACTCACCATAGCAACACATTATAATATTTTGGGCTATAGACATTAGAACGTATAACAATAATTTTTTTTTTAACTTTTAAATAGAAACTACTTATGATGTATCTGAAGTTAAAATGTATAATTACGTCAGTTATTATTTTTTATATCTAATTAAAAACTATATTTACTGATAATCAAAATAAAAAACGTATATTTACATTAAATTTATCAATTTTTATCCAATTTCTCAATGATTTCTAAAATATGAAATTGCGATTTAAACTAGTTATTATTACAAATATTTTATACAAATATCGCTAGTCTAATTCAATTATTTTGAAGTCATTAAAATATAATATTGCCTTAATTAGTATTAAATTTACTTATATTTCTTCTGTATGGATACCATTAAAGTGTATTTATTTCTCAAATAAGTAATTTTATTTACCATCATATACATTTTATATTTATTAAAAATGTAAATCCTAGAAGCTATTTTTTATTTTTATTTTTTATTTACTATTAATTTTAGGTATTTCTTGGTATTAGCTAACTGTAAGTGTGAATACTTTTAGGTTATCGGGTTAGTAGTGTTTTACTCAATAATATTGTTTTTTTACCTGACGTAATATATAACAGGAATATATCTGATCGAGTTAACGTAGTTTTTGTTATTTTATTGCAAACCATTTAAAGCCACAATACGTATGACACAAAAAAATATAGAATATCCGTAAAAGAAATTAAGGTTAATAAGCTTAATTTTGAATAGTTTCTTAGTTCTTTGTTCATTTTTAAATCAGTGATATATGATCTATTCTGAATTGCAACGTTAGTCGTGCTCAGGCAACTAAAGGAACAGTTGTTAAAAAGCGCGTACGGCATACCAATACACAGCTAATAATAATTAATTTTTTTTGCCAGCTCCAGTGGGGGCTTTTATCGGGTCGTTTATAACGTTCCGCTCGTCGGTGGAGACCTACTTTCACGAAATAAACTCCTATAAAGACATAAAGGTTTTAGCCTTTCTCAGGCCAAGGCGGTGTGATATGAATTCGTAAGCAGAGCCCGAGAAGGGTCGATCCAATCTGACCGACCGTAAAATTCCTGTTGAGATTTATTGTCTGTGGCCTCGCTGTGTCGGTCCTTTTTGTTTTCATTCGAATTCTTACGGGGGTTTTTTTTGTTCACTTCATTGTTTTCTATCGCACATTAACAAATACCGTGATGAATTTTGCAGGATGGTAGTTTTTTTCCTTTAATTGTGCGTTTGGTTACTATTTGCTTTGGAATTTTCCACATTAGAGTATCGGGAAAAACTTTTACGCTGGCGCCACAAGATGAATTCGAGCCGCAATCGTAGTCTCACGTCACATTTTCCGTTCCCTCTTATACAATATGATGGTGCTTCGGAGAGCTTCGAACGACTTAGTTTAATGGATAATTTGGAAGGGTGGAATGTTTAAATTACCAAAATTAAGAGCCCCAATAAGTGCAACTATCCGTTCATATTATACGGTAAAATGTTGGGCTGAAATGTCGAAAATATATTTACTTTGTGTTACTTGGATTTTTCTTACTTTTCTACAGTTGTAAATTAGTTAATACTATTCTCTGGAACATACTTAATAGAATAATACGTCATATTACATTTAGAATAAAAAATAATTTTACTATTAAATAATTTGTCGGTTATTTGGTTTATTTTAATAAAATTATATTTAAAATGAACCATATCCAGAAACGTATTAAGGGGTTTGGTAAGTAGGTCAACTTGTCATTATAATTAATTATAAAGCTTATAACCGTTTATGCTATATTGAAAAATATCATACATAACGCGATAACCAAAGAAAACAGCGGAAACATTTAAAACAAAATGTATTGTACTTGAAAAATTTTAATAATTGAAAGTAAAATATACAATGAAATAAATGTGTGTTTATATTATTGATTATTGAAACATTTTTTCGCGCTATAATATCTACTTTCATTTATTCGTGATACATATATTTATAAAGTATAACACAATTTACTTTATGAAATATAATTAATCTAATTTATTGTAAACAAACCATTAATTGTTTTTAATTTATAAATTATTTTTTTACCTTAATGACTCTATACATATAAACCCTTAAAAATTGTTATTAACTGACCAACTACCCTAAATCGTTTATGGATCCTAACTTCATTCAAATTGTCTATTATTTCATCTTTTATTTCTGTCACACTCTTCCTGATAACCCTCCAGATCACCTGAGAAGGTGGTGATACCATAGCCTCTTAAATTTTCATAGAAATTTCAATTACAATTTTCGACAAATTCTGTATTGAAGTGTTCCATCAATAGATGGCTTCCCTTATCGTGTGCGTTTTTTTTCTATGTGTTACTTATTATTATTGTATACATTACCCTAAGTTCTTATTGTACTTGAAACACACATTTTAAGTTATCCAATAAAAAAAAAAAACATTTTTTTATTTTTTTATTATAAATATCGATTTAAATAAAATGTAATCGTAACTTCTAATATGATATTTAAACATATTATAGTACTAGTGTATTAAATATTTTGTAAAATCTGTTAATATTTAATTGAATAATAATTGGTGGTACGAAAATACAATTAATCAAAAAATACTTAGGGAGAGGAAATTTGAGTTAAAATATACTTAACAAGATTATTTTGATCATAAAAACATAATTTATGATGACATTTATTATACGTAAATGTAATTCTATCTTTATAATAATTAATAATAATAAAAAATAAATACAAATATTTGAACGTTGATCGGCTGATGAAAATTTGAAAGTCTCCTATCATATATCGGTATGTTTATTTATACTTCTTATCGGGTACTTTATATTATTAATTATAATACAACTGTAACTAGGAACTTCATTTTTATCTTTAAGTTATATTTTACATCAGTCTGAATTTTTCACTATTGTGGAGTAGTGTTTGGTTATAGTTTCATTAAACCATATCGTGCAATAAAAATCTAAACATACACTCAGGCAGTGTTTCAACACAGCGTGTCTACTTTGCCGTATTGTCGATTAGTTGCAACCGATCAATTATTGTTCTAGTGTAGTTTCTGTGGATCGAAATTCCACGTCGGGTGTCCACATTTTATTTGATATAAAGTCCCCTGTAGCGGTTAATAGTGATCGAAATGGTCCATGATGTAGTTTGTTTACCTAAAAAACTCAAGCTTCTTTATATATATATATATATATATATATATATATATATATATATAACAATTTAAATAAATCAGTATCTCTATAATACGTACAATTTGATTTTATATAAACTTGCAACTAAAAAAAAAAAAAAACACTATCTATTTTCAAAAATGCGAAGTATTAGAAAATCGGATCTAATGCCGCGTTTTCAACGCCATTTTCGTTGACCGAATATTACACTATTTATGTCCTTGTGATATTACACATGTTTTTCTATACCCCTTCGGTTACTGCACCTCCGTAGTGGGATTACTACGGATCGCAAGCCGTTTGTTTCCTACATTTTGAACGGCAGATCACCATGGTAAATATAACGTCCATGCACACACAGACCGTCTATGACGGGGAACAGTAAGAAAGTAATATAAACTAAACAAATGGTTCGTTTGGTCGAAACGTGTAAGAACAACCCAATGACGTTTATTCGGGACGATAAAAAACAATAGTTCGGACGATAGTAATGGTATTAGAAGGGTGAGGGCGATACGATTCTAATATTTCGGGCTCGAAGTGTCTCTCTAAACGTCGATAAACGGCAAACGGTATATCGCCTACGATCCCTGTTATTCCTCAGTATTACAACCTTTATTATGTTAGCAAATAACACTTACACTCAAAGATACTGACAACATCTGTGCAAAGTGTTCACCATAAAATCTAAAGAATTTTTTTAAAAAAATGCTAAATTATGTTCTTCTTCGAAATACTAAATTATAATTTTTTTTGTAAGCAATACTCTATACACTTATTGGATTATATTGATTTATTTCGATGATTACGAAAAAAATAACACTGAAAACAATTTTTATAACTTAACTTTGAATATCATAAGTAAAATTCTTAATTTTTAATTTTTTATATGAGTGTCTGTCAATAATTATTTTGGTCTGAACCAAAAATAACACGATGTAAATGTAATATTAATATAATAATCATTGTAAAGTATATTGGATTATTAAAGTAAGCTAGCTTATATTATTATTCAATAAATCTTGTAAACGTTATATTTATAAAATTCCATACGTATAAATGCGTTCAAAGTCTTGGGAAATATCTTATTAAGATATAAATTAGACGAAATCTGAAAAATGTATTGACAATATCAACAAATTTAACAATATTGGTTTTAATTGTAAGATTAAAAGTTGGAAAATAATTTCATGATACGATGTTTACAGTTTTCTAATAATATATATATATTTTCTAGTATTTCATCTAGACCGTATCTTCTAAGCGCCCTGCAACAATAATAATATAAAAAAGTAAAACATTGAACATAAAAATATATATTAAATACGTATTATTATTTGTTTCGTATCGATAATATAAAAATATCTGCTAAACACACACACAAACAAACCACTCATAAAACACAAACTTTTACCAAATCGTATAAATTTCGCACGCGTCCATTTTCGATCCGATCGTTTTCGCTTCGAATCTTTTTTTTTTTTCACGGCAACTGTGATTTATGTACGTCAGATTTTACGCCACACCCCGTTGACGACGGCGTTTATTATATTATTTTTGTCGCTCGCGATTTTTTTTTCCTAGCCACACAGTACATGGTTTGTAATAAATCCGATTTTTTTTTTTTTTAATTTGAAATCATTTGTTCTATGCTTTATTTTCCATTAAGCCGTCACACTTGGGTGGATGATGGTCGAACGACGTTGTGTAGCGTGGATGTGATGGCGGGCGGGATTCGACGCGATGACCGTATATATATATACAGGGTGATTCACTAAGCATATTCATTCCCGTTTTATCCTTCAATAATGTAATTGTTCAAAATCTGATTTTTGGTATTTTTAAATTTATTGAAAGACGATATTTTAAAAAAATGTCTAGGCACTTAAGGCATATTCTGCGAAGATACAAACTTTTATTTTTCGAATAACAGCCCCTCTTATATTCAATTAATTATTTTGTGCATGTATATTTTTTTTTCTGAAAATGATGTGTTAAAATAAAAATTCAAACAAGATTTTTTTTAATTATTTAGCTTTATATAATAAGGATAATATTGAATATATATAAAATATTATCACATTTTTTTCATTTATCAATAATTATAGTTTATTGAAATAGTTTAACCGTTTAATTATAATAAATACTAGATTCTATGTAACATAATATATTTTATAATTTTTGACTAATATGCTTAATATAAACATACAGTCGACCCTCTGTTTAACAAATTTGAAGGTTTTTTGACAACAATTCATTAAATATAAATTTCGTTTAAAAGAAATAATACTTTTCTTTACTTAAAAACTTATTTTTACCATACTAAATTTATGCAAATATGTATGTATGTATTTAATAATGTGTATATAATATTTATGTATAATAAGTAGGTATTTTTTTTAAATTTAATTAACTAAAGTAAAAAAAAATACAAAATTATAGCATGTTTACTTATACACTTATAAAATAATATATTTTTATTCTTTTTTGAAGAACTTTTTGATATTTTGTTGTACCTACTTAGAAGTAGGTACAACTATACTATAATATATTTTATAAAATATCAAAATTTAACAAAGTATGATAAAATATGATCTGTACTCTCGATGAGTGTGTACTTTATAAATAGTACAAGTTTTTATAATTGTAAAAGAAAAGTAACACAAATATAATTCATTAAATAGAAATTTTTTTTCCGTTAGATAAAAACGTTTTCAAATGAAAATTTCACGATTCCATCAAATATTTTGTTATAGAGAGAGTTTGGTTAATTATAAGTTTTTTAAATAGAGGTTCGACTGTATTAGTAATTTCATAAGAACTGCTCGTTTAAATGTTGAATTAGAAACATCAAATTGTTATGAAAATAATAAAAATATGCTCATAATAATGTATAATTTTATATCGCCACTGTACACCCCTTAAGAACTACTATTCTCAACATTTTGAAAACATGTCTAAGTGTATACTTTAAAATTCCTAAAATCAGAATTCGAATAAATCAATTATCATATTAAAAAAAAAAAAAAAAAAAAAAAAAAAAAAAAATAAGGGTGAGCAACAACAACAGTGTATATTATATTAAATACAGTATAGGAGGATACATGCCAAACACACGAATTCTGTTGACATCGTGGGATGGGGGTGATGGTCAGTTTCCGGGTGAATACCTGTGTGGGGCGAGTGAGTACAAGAGAAAATCGGTCCGCCGTGTTTCGGGATCGACGCGATTACTATTACACGCGATACGACCTATATTCATGGGCCACGGCGGAATCGGCTTAAACTCTACGGACGTCGAGCGTTTAACCCATCATTCGGTCCAGTCTGCATTGTATTTGCGCTGTAGTACTTAGTTTTACACGTGTCTGTGCTCTAACAACAATATCGTGATTACGCCGATTATCTTCGTTGTCGGCGCGAGCTAGTGGCGATTCGTGTATTCTGTTCAATATGATAATATTAATTTTATTGTATATTCAAATGCGCTCGCCTCGGCAATCGTTCTTTGTTTTTTATTCTCGGTTGCGTACACGTCGTTATTAATAAGATAAGTATTAGAAAGATTGTACCTAAATCGTATGTACGTGCCAATACGTTGAAATTATTTTCGTTTAAAATAAACCGACGATATTTAAATTTTAATGGTGATATTATATCTTATAGTTTTATTGTTAATACTATATTGTTATTTGTATGACATTTTTAAAAAACAATTTACGCATGGACTTTTTAGTTTAAAACTATACGTTTTTTTTTTTCAAGAATCAATAGGAATTAAAATAATAAATCAATGTATATATTTAATAACGGATATAGGTTAAAACTCTAGTTTGAAACATGCATCATTTGTAGTAAATGCGTATTAAAAATAATAATAATAATAGTTGTTGTATATTTGTACTTACATGTATTTCATATTATACGTATATTCCAGGTACAGACATTTTAAAATGTGCATAATATTGGGTTTACACGTATTAATTCTATATTTTTGAAGTATTTTTATAGATATTACAAAAACTCTCACACATTGACATTATTAAGTATTTGCAGTTAAAAACTGCTTATATCCATTGAGTTTCGATAAGTACTCGACGGTATTACATTGTATAGGTTAGGTATTTACATATTAGTGTTTTTTTTCGACGTGCATTCGTACATAATTTTATGCATTGCCTAATCGTAATCATTATTTTTTGAGTGCCTGAATGGAATCGTAATGCGTATTGCGAAATACATATTTAAATTTAAAACCTCTGTGCGTACGTAATATTATTGTACGTTTAGTTAATTTCAAATATATTTTTTTTTGAAATATAAATTTTAAAAATAATTTTAAGTTATAACCGTATTAAAAATAAAGCTACAATATATACCTAAATACTTTTGAAAAATTGTATAGGGCTAATTTGTGAAATATTTGAAAATTCAAAATTTCATAAATGTATTATTTTCAATTTCTTTTAAGTATACCAAATTAAACAAATATATAATATTCTATTAACGTTAAGCTGAAGGAGACAGACAAAGAAGATTTTATATATATATATATCAGGCAAAAGTATACTTACGAGAAATGACATGGAGGGATATATCCTGTAATACACACATTTATATATATAATATATTGTATACGATACAAATAATTTACCTATTCGCCGCCGCACGCGTTGGCCATACGTTTCGTATGCTCATTCTCGACCGGAAGACGACACGCCTCGCCAACGTGATTTACACGCCGTACGGCGTCGACAACGGCTTTAATAGACTCTCCCATGAAATTAATATATTATAAACGCAAAGACGCGGATTTTGCGTCGTCGCGATCCGACGTCATCCGCAAATGGATTGACCGTGATTTATTTACCATTTGTTCGATACTTATCAAATGTGTCTTCCGTCGAATTTGACGAGGGTCGTGTACTTTTTTTTAGATGAAAAAATATCAAAAATACCAAAGACTTTTGGACGTATTGAATACATCCCGTATGCGTGCTTTGTCGAGTATCTATAGATATATTGAATTTTGTCTATTGACTTCTGGACACTGCCGCTATTGTATCTAAATAGTGTTTTTCTATCACCACCACATACATTTTAACAGGATTAAACATATACGCATGTATTGTATGGAAATCATTATTAATGAATTAGTTGTACTCATAAGTACTGTAATCTATAATCGCATCATTCATTTTACACTATTTTAAATTGATTATACCAAGATAAGAGTATTAAATATATTGTTATAACCATGTTAAGTATTCATTAAAATTAAATTGGGTTCGTGAAAAAAAAAATAAAAACTTTAAATCAAATATTATAATATTATTCTACTTAAATAAAATATTGCAATAAGTTAATAGAAATATTTACTATACAAGATTCTAATTAAAAACATAAAATTTAAAGTCAATAATATAAAAGTCATTAAATAGACTGAACAAACTGATTTTTGTAAAAAGTATGGAATATATTATTACATTTATTACAATATTTAAAAGTTTAAATAAATATATTATACATTCAAATTGTAACTTTCAATTAAACAATCATCATACTTATGTAACAATTTGAATTATTCTGTAGCATAAAATAAATGTTTAGATTAATATTTATACTGTATAAATGTGTGTATACTGTAAATATATATATATCATTTTACAAATAATAATTATTAAATGTTATGAATGTATACAATATACATATAATTCTAAATGATGTATATTTAACTCAAAGGAAACGAAATATAAAAAGAAAGTATTCACAATATAAGTTGAAAGAAAATTAATATTAACGTGGAATACTTGACTAAGTATTTATTATAATAAAATTATACAAAGAACCGCAGTTGTAAGTGGACTAAATATTGAATAAGCAAGAGTTGGCATATCGTGAAAAACAAAAAAGTGAAATTAATTGAGATGTGTTGTACAAAATAAAACAGATATTAAACTCTTATTTTCGACCAAATAAAAACAAAACTTCAGTAGTCCAAATTAAGTACTGTAGTGATCGAGTGTCAGTTCAAATATACTAGTAAGACGAACAAAAAAAAATTAAAATGTATATAAATAGTATTAATGAAACAAAAAGTTGGAGTAGTGAGCAATTGTATTAATTTATGTGTATTCGTTAATTTTAAAGTAAAATTATTTATTTGAATAATTCTATTACAAAATAATATAGTAAATAATTTTATGCTTAATGTGTGTTGTATAGTAATTTTATGAATAAACACAATACCACAATAGATTTATTCAAATCATATTGATCATGATTATAATAGATTATCTTAAAAACAATTATTAGCACTTTATATTATATTTGTTATATTATTTAATTATGTTTAGTTTATTATATAGGTAGTATATTTTAAACTAATATATAAAATAGGAGCGTCAAAAATATTGATCGAACGAGCGATGAAGTTTGAGAGAAGAGGAATATAACCTGATTCAGAGCTTTTAAAAGCATCACACTACTCATGATATTATTCCATGAAATTGCATAAAAACGGTATTTGATAACGTTTTCGAGCCAAAAAGCCTGACGAGTTTGCGGTGGATATGAAAGGAAAACCTCCAAATTAATTCAAATACATGGTTGTATACCATGAATTTTAAATTAGCAAAATGTCACAAAAAAAAAATAAAATATATAATGGCCCATCAGCGACCGTTTGATTAATTTTTTAACAGAAATAAAAAAGTATAACAAAAATTGATTTAAAAAGTATATATAAATCATAGACATGTTTAAACAATTTAAGCTTATCGCCACATACCAGTACTTATAATAATAATACACTAAAATAATATTTAAACTTTCTTTAAGTTATTCAAAACTTAGCTGTGCTTATTGTAAATAATCTTAAAATTAAAATTATGTTATAATCACTATATTCTTATAATCTAAAATATAATGACTACGAAAGATTATCTAATATAAAATATACTTAAATATTTATTGTTAAAGCTAGTGTTTCTTTTTATTTTTTAATATTGCAATATATATGTAAATGTTGTTCAATGCTTTTAAGAAACATTTATTTGAAAAATTTTAATTTTCTTTGAAAAACCATTTAACATTGTTTAACAGTAAACAATATTATAATATAATCATAACAAAGGTCTTTTCAATAGTAATGAACACAATTTAGTTAAATTGATATTGTTAATTTGTCGGACATTTTATCAGATTAACTGTAATATTTCTTATTTTACAATAAACTATAACTGCCAAGTGTGAATTTGATAATGGTAGTTATTATAAACATAATATTTGATGATAACCATCAGAAATAAGTAAAGAAAACGATTGGGTGTGGTTTCAAATATTTTAATAAAATTATTTGTGAATAATCATCAAAACGTAAAAACACATTCTTAATAGTTATTTAATTTTCAGTTTTCGGTCCATATTCATATTATGAAATAAAGATATGATCGAATAATAATGGTTTATAATGATTTCACTATGATTATACCTTTCTGATATCATACATTGGCATGTGTTATTATATACTCTTATACATTGAAATACAAAAAAAAATATAAGAATACAAAAAAGTTTTTTGAGTGTATGATGAACTAAATAAAAATTTAATTGGAAATTACAAATAATGTTTTTTTTTTCTAATTTAATTTAAAATGTTCAAGAATTTGTAAATATTTGTTTACAATAATAAATTAACGTAAATTACTTTTATAAGGTTAATATAAATATGATTAAACAAATTTGTTACATTTTAACCTAAGGACTTGACTGAAGTAACCATTCAGTGATGGAACTTCATGTAATGGTGTTTTTAATTTCCATATTTATTTTTAAACTTTAAAGGCGATAAAAATATTTAAAATAAACTATTACATTAAACAAACTAAAAAAAGGAAAAAAATAGGTAACCGCTCTGTTCTAAAGTAGGTTTTAAGTGTATCAGGCTATTTATCATCATAAAGTTTATATTATTTGAATTCAACGATAAATCATTGCTAAAAATTGTTAAATATATCATTTAGCCAATATTTAAATTTAAGACATTTATAAAAATGTTGTTTTGATTTTTTTGATTTTTCAGTTATATACAAGTATATTTTTTACTAATATAGTAGTATGGACTACAATAATATTATGAGGAGCCTTGTGTTAATTTTTTCGAGTCTTGGCTGTAAACAAATTAAACATTTTAAAAGTTTTAAACTACAATATTATAAGAAATTGTTGTCGTTTTATGAACTTTATCAAACATTTTAAATTTTAGACGATTGTAAAGAATATTTAAGAAGTTACGATCAACTTTTTTTTTTATTCATGTAGTTTGAGGAATCTTATATTACATTTTCAAATCATAGGAATGTGTACGAAAATATTTATGATTTACAAAATTGTATACAGATTTTAGTGATTTTGATAAAAATTCTAAATTTTGCTTGAAAATATATTGTGGACTTAAAATAAAAATAAATAAAATAAGAAAATTGATTTTGTCAAAAACTGTATTTTGTGTTAAAAATTGAAAATTATAGTTATACCTTCTATTTTTTTACCAAAAATTTTTTAAAAGTACTTGGCATTTTTATCATTCAAAAATACGAACTATATCCAATGCGCTACAAAAACTTACCCTAAAAGTTGAATATCAAAGCATTTTTTTTTCTATAAATCGTCTACTTATACGAAAAATTAAATAATATTTACCTACATCGTTATACAATCAATACATTAAACACCCCTCGGAATTTAAAATAAAAATATTATCAAATTATAAAATGTAATGAACTAAAATTAAATAATATAAAGAAACGCATAAGTGTTTCGAAAAATATTAGAAATTAGTGGTATGACGAAAACTTAAGCGTAGTCGTTTCAGCCTTTATTGTCTTCAGGAAAACTTTCAAGACATTAATCTTGACATGAGGTCTTTTGAAAACGGGATCGAGCACGATGGAAACGATGAATAATAATAACAATAACGATAGTAATAATAATAATAATAATAAACATTAAACACGGACAAACCGGATTAGCATATATGGTCGAACATCCTGGACCATTATTTTCTGTTGTGCGTTTACAACGAAAGTACAGGAAGAATAGACAAAGGCGACCAGGCGTGTTATAAGTCTTTGGATATGAATACTGCATAGTAATACACAACAGCCAGTATAGACTAAGCTTCTTCTCCTCGGTATAAGTGTTGCTTTGAAAAGGCGACAGACCTTGACAAGAATACCGAAAGTTTGGACATCGCGGGGAAAAGTTTGATCCTGAATCAGTGCAGTATGCACGAACAACCAACAATAAAGTCACTAGACATTTACATTTTAAAATCAATTATAGTTTGATTAGTGTGACTCGACTACTCGAGACGTTATATTTGTATGATTTTAATATGACAAAAATAATTACTAAGAAATAGATGTACTATATTTTTATTTCCCAGAACTTGCTTTCAAACAGATCTAACAACGGTGACAATTATTGTTTCCACCGGGTTATCCAAGCGATTAATACAAAACGAATGTCGTTTTCACGTGAATAATAAATAAGAAAGAAACCGAGAAAACGGAGAAAAAAGACACTAACGGAACCGGAAAACCTGTCTCTATTTATTTAATTAATTAAAGAAAACACCGAGAAGGAATGTGGCTAAAAATTTCCAATTGCGACGTTTAAACCGAAGAAAATTATACTACAACAAATGTAGTTATATATTATATTTATTAGTACTGAGGTAGATACCGGAAGAATTATAGTAACGATTTTCAAGAACAAAGGTTGGAGAATTAATTAAATATATTAATTTCAATTGAACTGATTATTGTGTCTGAATAAAAAAAAAAATAGGTACCCACATTAATTTTTTCAGGAATACAATGGAATTCACGAATTTAAAGTTGTTGTTATTTTTCATATTGATAATCTGATTACAATACTTAATGTGATCGATCTGGCTGGAAGAAGATGTCACATTGTTTACCGTATCATTAAAAAATACCAGTTTGTTTTGTATTTATATTAAACGATTTAAACGCGATAACTAACCTTTTATAATTATAAAAATGTTATCGCAGTTCAGTATAACGTACATGTATTAGTAAAATGTCTAAAAGTTACAAGTAAATTTTTCCGCCCTATGAAAGCCGTTATAAACCATTTTAAATTATATTTACGAGTTATTATAATTTAATAATAAAAGTATAAAAAAGTTTATATCTGCTACAAATAAAATTAATGACTTACGCCACATGGTGGAATAGCTCATTTTTCAATTTCATTTCTACCAAGGACATAATTTATAAGACATATTATTGTATACGCTTAAATTCTAAAAAATAGATTGACATTACAGAAACATAAACGTATTGTATTTATTTTTACTAAAATTTAAATAAATACTTGTACTTAAAAATATTACCATAGTCTAGAAAATATGTACATTTATTATTGATTTTTGATTACACATTTTTATTAACGAATTTGTGAAATTTGTCAAGAACAATTTGTTATTGAATACCTAATAAAAAATGTATTTATATTTATACAATATGAATTGTAGAAAAATAAATTATATTTTTAATATAATACATTAATAAATTATGTCTTTAACACACCTATGTATGCAATAAAAATAATTCCTGGCTTAGTCTAAATATCCACCTATAAAAAAATACAAACTCATGAATTTAATAATTTTTTTAAGACAAATACGTAAATACCAATCAAAAAATATTTCTTATATATCTATCATTACTAAGTTGTATAAAATCATTATAATATAATAGCTTTATTAATAATCTAATTAAAGTAATTTAATATTTATTATTAGTGATTTATATTATAATATTTATAAATAAATGATAAATATAGACTGCAATTATATGATAAATATTAATATTCACATCCTGCTAAGTTTTATTCAGTAAAAGATATTCAAACATAGGAAGACTGAACTGGTGTAATATTACACCAATTTACATTTACTTGTACGAACGTCTAGAAAGTTTGTAAACTATAAATTTATTGAACGAATCGTATAATATTATTATATTACGCAATACATTAATAAAAGAACTATATATTAAATTAAACGTTATTAAGTTAAAAATAATCCTTAGACTATTAATCTAGACTAATTTTTGATACACTAATTTAAACTTATTCTTTACATAATTTTCGAATTAAATGATTTATCATTGAATAAAATATTTAAAATAAATAAAGATAATATGTATCTGTAAACAGTGGCCAACCAAACTCTTATATCTATCTTTATGAAGATATTGTTGAAAATGTCTGTTTCAATACAAAAATTCTATAATTATAATTCTATACTTCTATAATTTTTGTCAGTATAATTTTTTTTTTAATTTAAAAAAGTATTTATTATTTATCGATTGTTTTACAACATTGTGTTGCATTTTTTTTTATTATGTAAACAATCACTATGTATTCCAAATGCACTTACTTACGTACGAAATATTAATAAATTAATTAATATTTTGTGCTTTTTATGAATTTTATTAACCTTAAATTATCATAAAAGTTGTATGAAAATGAAAACGATTTAAAATGCAGACAAAAAAAATTTCACAATTAATAATTTACATGTTTAATTATTAATTTTAATAATGGAAATTACTATTATTTTTTTTATTTAATATAGTAAATAAATCTATATACTTATATTATTTTAGTAAAATTATCTTTTAGAATAATAATAAACAAGTAATTTGCTAATGAATGTTGAATACATATATTTATTATTAAAATTTTAGAATAATATATCAAACATTCGGACTAAATTGTTGTCCAACATTTTCTAAAATCAACTCAGTTATTTAATTTCGTTTATTTTATATTTTAATATATCCAATCACAATTCAACTTAAAAGCTTCAATGGTCTGCGTTACCATATTTTAAAACAATGGCTCTAGATGAAACAATATTATTTATTGTTTTAATTTATTCATTATAAATAACAATAATTTCCCTGGTCTCTTTTTTTTTATATATATATATATTGATCTCGAACACCGTAAAAGCTCATAAGTCGCAATTTTATTTGATGAAAATATCAATGGAATAATTACAATATTAAATTTAAATAAGTTTTAGAATAAGAAACCAACATTTTTAGACGGTATAAAAATTATGAATCCAAATTTATAAATATTTATAGTATTAGATTTTTTTCATCGAGTTCGGTTTATAAGAAGTGTCGAAATCGTTGTATATGTTTAAATTTATTATGTCTTGGTTTTGTATTACACTCAATTAGTATTTGTTTACTTAACTCCGCAGGATAAAGGTTCTTCATTTTTCGTAACTCATAAGGAATCCGTGAGTTAGAAGTGAGTGACCTTTTCAAAGGTGATTTACAGTAATTTCTTCCTTTGATATCTTGTTGTTGGAATACGTACAAAAAATAATAATATTGATACATATTATATTAGTTATACCATTTTGTTTAAACCTATAAGGTAAATATATTAACGTTATAATAAGTAAGACGGTACAGGTATCATTACTATTCGTTTGTATTAACAAAATCAAACAAATAAATTAGATTTTTAAATTTGAAGTCTAAAAGCTTGATTTAAAAAATGCACGGTCAATAAATAACTTATAAAAAAAAAAAAAAAAATGTCAAAACTATAAACGAATCTATTTGGATTGTGAAATTAGTATTATTTAGTATAAATTAGGAAGACTTTCTCGAGGTAATTCAGTAATTTTCTCAGTAAGTTTTGAAGCTTTGTACAAATACTAATAATCTTAATCAAAATCATTTAACGAGAACCGAAATAGTATCTTCCTTACATATTAAATCAACCTGCACGTGTATAATAATTCCAAGTTTAAAATAATAGCGTCACTTGAGTGACAAAGCGAATCAATATCTTATATTATTAAATCATCCTCTCATGCACTCACCATAATACCTTAATGATAATTAATTAATTAAAATCATATCTCGCTAAATACGAATAGTTATTCACATTTACTTCACTAAAACCTTAGTGCCTAGTGTAATGCTTACATGGATAGATGGCCGTTCATTTAACACAACATTATAATGTATATATATATATATATATCTACATTATACATACATTTAAACTAAATTGGTTCATATAACACTAGTTCACACAAGTCTTGTTCATTGTAAAAAATACCTCGTCAGTATTAAAATGGAGAGTAAAAAATCGTAAATGAATTAAACAATAATTATGATACTTGGTAGAATAAAACTTTTTTTAAATAATAATGAGATAGTCTATAAAGATAAAAATATCACAGATTTGCAAGCTATTAAGTAGTTTTTTATGACAGATAAAATATTTAAAAAATATTATCGATGTTATTCCAATTGATAATATTGTTATAAATGTCTTATCAGATTGTGTATTTTTATTTTTATCACAATCAATATGATGTTATATTGTATTATAAAGAAGAACAGTATCTGTGAGTCCATGTTCACAATAAATTACCTATAGTATTGGTTAAAAAAAATAACAGACCATGAACTAAAGAGATTCTGTCAGATCATCGTAGGATACGATTTAAGATGGCTAGAGAATATTTCTTCTGTAATTATAATAATATAACTTTAATATGATATAAAATGTTACATTCTCGACACAGGTTGAAAAGCTTTCATTCTTTGTCATTACTACGATAACACAAATTTGTAGACATATAGTCACACAAATAAATATTATGATATAATATTATTCCATGATACGCATGTTTAATGTTTTCAAAAATGCATAGTGTAATTCAGTCTCAGTGATTCATAATTACTAACCTGAATTGTTTTTAGGTTTTTATGTGTGTATATATATGATATTTTTTTTAAAATGGCTTAATGGATAATAGAAACTGAGATTATAGGTAGTTAAGCATTTGTTTTTAAATTACTCGGAACGCTAAAGCTAGCTACCACAGCACATACAGTTTAATATGTTTATTAGGTAACTGAAAAATAATATCCCTACATTATTATCCAAATAATTTATGGGTATTACAAGTATTACAACCCATGTATGAGTACCTTATTCAATAACATTGAACAAAGGTTATTTAAAAAAAAAAAAAAATGAACTAAAACTAAAACTAAATAATTCCATTTTTGAGTTTTTACTATAGATATTTACAAAGTAAAAAAATATACAAAAGTAAATATATTTATTTGAAGGGATATAATATATTATATTTAAGATATGAAATGTTTTTAATATCGAAAAATAAGATACTGTGGTACCAAGTTAATCTGAATACGTCCCCATAGCTTTTTAAAATGATGAGCCAAAAATATTGAAAATCAAACCATGTACCTATATATAGTCTTTTGCTTGAGGTGGTATAAGACAATAGATATACGTTAAGTCCCTCGACGATATGATCCTATCTTAATGTAAATACATAACTGTTTCATGAAGATCGTCTGTCAAGGTTCATAATCATCATACTACAAATAGTCTGATACACTATCGGCAACCATTTAATATGGAAATATATAGACTAAATTTTCGACACTTAGTCTTTGAAATTTAAGAAGATTAAATAGTTGCAAACTTGCCTTTTAAAAATATAATCAGGCACATCAAAATATGTAAGATAATCTTTTCGCCGCAATACAACTAAGTTTATTCATGTATTATTCGAAAACTATATATATATATATATATAATATAAAAATGTAAATTTGTAAATTTGTTTATCATACTTCAGGTCTTTTTATTTGTTTTAACTGTCGATTTTACAACGCATTATTTAATCATTTTGAAACACTTCAACACATTATCGACTATTGTGTACACAGACAATTAAGTATTTAAGCTTTCTCAGAAAACAAAAAGGAAAATAATAACGAATTCAAATACATTTTAGTCAATAATATTTTTTTAAATATTATCTTAACAAAAGTTTCACTTAAAATGTTTTATATTTTTAAATTATAGTTTGATGATTTTACAAACAACTTTATAATATGTAGGACTTTTTCTAAAAATCAACTCACAATAGCTTACTGTTAAATTCATAAGACTATATATTACTTAACTTTCATTTTGGAAATTATTCACATTTTCTTAAATATTTGAAATTATGATGTTACTATAATATGTTACTATTTTACCTTTGTTATTATCATAAAATTATTGAAAAATACTTAATTTATTATGGCTCCTATACATTTTATACTATGTACTACGAAGGAGCTTTTTCATGCTACTAAATATAAATAACAATTAAACCTAAACTAATTATTTTAACTGAACAAGATTTATTAGGTTTCTCGAATACGCGGACAGGGTACGACTGTGTATATTATATTACAACTTACAAGTATCTAATAATTTCACTAACTACAATAATAATAATAATAATACATTTACAGTTGTAACAATAATTATTTTTGTTAATGATATTCATATAGATTCTTACATTTCATCATAATATTATAATTTATGCATTAAAAACGGTTCAGAATAATAATTATAAACATATAAAGCAACATTACATCATTCATATTTTACGAACGATAATCATAATTACTTGTCCCAAAAATTATACTATTTAATTGAATATTTTACTTCGGGTTGTTCGTGCGTTACAAATGTAGGTAGTTGCTTGAAATTGGTAATTCCATAATTTTCCATCTGGTTATTATGTGTTCATTGTACAATAGCTTTGTGTGTGGATAAATATAACGAAAAATGTCAAAAATTAAAAACAATATTGAAATATAATAATAATTGTATCGGTATTTTATAGGTACTATATAAAATATCACTGCATATTTTACCATTTATATTCGTCGTTAAGAAATGTGTGTGCTGTTGTAAAAATATAATTAATTTCGTTGACTTAAGGTATGCTTGTGATGTAATATTATTTAGTGGATAAAGTTCTTCAATTCTTAAGAGATTATTTTGTAACATGAGAGAAAAAATATCTTAAGTTTTTGTTTTCGTTTCCTTTTTCAAATCAGACAATTTAAATTCAAAACAGATGTTTGTGCTTGTAATTAGATCTTGTTCTTAGATAACTTTATACGAAGAAAGTTTACATTTCATATTTTTTCTCACCTTTCTCATCTTTTTTTTTTTTGTTATCAAAACATTATTGTCATTGTTCAATGGAAAGTTTCCTGAAACTTTTCAGCTTCAGGGCATTGTCTTGGGCGTGTGTAATTAATGTCTAGGGAATATCAATAATCTTCCAACCTTATCTCGAATAGGTGAAAAAGCAACTGTATAACATTGTAGTATGAGTGATGACTGATGATGGTGATTCAAGGATGCCTTTTGATTTGTAAAAAATACTACTATCATTTATCTTAAGATTGCGCCACACTAAGACAATGTAAAAATTAATCAGTATTTCTATAACATAATAGGTACTTATAAATTATACAAAAATATTGACGAAAAACAATAAGTAATAATAATAATAAAATATTATTAAATTAAACATGTAAGAATGTAAAATGGAAATGGAAATACTGCACATTCAAAAAAAAAAAAAAATGTTAGAGACTTTTATTTTTGTTTATAATCTTTACAATGTATATACGAGTTATATACATATACATTTTTTTATTTTGTGATCAATTTTATGTTATTATTATCCATATTTTACATAGTGTCATATGTTTTGTGGTATGTTTAAGTATAATAACCAGTTTATGGCGTATTTAAAAACGAAAATTAAACATACATTTTTAAGTACAATTTGTTGGTATTCGTAACGACTCGTCGCAATAAAATTTCCAAGAAATTCCTTATTATGATCTATTGTTGACGAAATCAATATCTATATACCTATAGAATGCTTCAAGATACGACGCACTAGATTTTCGTTGAGATTTAATTATAGGCGGAGGTATAAAAGTGCGTTTAAAATAGTAGTGGAACGTACCGTTTCCGCGTATACGCAAGCAATAAATTTATCGCGGTTCACGACTTGTGTAGTTGTGTCGTCCCCGGTGTTTTTCGTTTGATTAACAAATGCCAAAATTTATGGCGGTAAATTCGGACAGTCCGATTGGAAGACGAACGGCTTCAAAGTAATAAACGATATAATAATAATAACAACATCACGACCGCGCGGTAGGTATACATATAATATAATATTATGTATTATCGTGATATATTATATTTATACAGATAAAACTCATTATTCATATCCGAATGGGTTCGCTATATTATTATACGTTGAAACGAACTAGGTCGCCGTGCATTGATGATGATAATAATAATAATAATACCGCCGTAGCTGCAGTGCGCACAACGCGTCGCGCACGATTATTGCTGCCGATTTAACGTTTCTCGCGTCCAATCGACTAGGTATCGTATAATATTATGATATACGCCTCGCACCGTCGCCTACGCCATTCTATCGTTGTACTTATTATTATTATTATTATTATTATTTTCGAGTCGACAATATCATCGCGTTCTTACAAAACGTTTGGCGTAATGGCGTCCGTCGCTTACGCCGTCCCGAACACACGATTAGATTTTTTTTAAGTCATTATGCACGAGCGACGTACAAAACGACGACGACGACGCGTTATCAGCGCGACAACTCGGAAGACGTAATACGGGTATAATGCGAGACGCAAACTGGGAAATCTACCGCTCGCACCGCATCAAAATCCGCAGGTACGATCCGCGGTGTAGTAATTTATTATTAATTCGCGTGTACCGTTATACCGCGTATATTCTCGTCGCTGCTGTACACATAACGTAATATATTACTACATAGCTACATGTAGCCGTCGGTGCGCGTGTTATGACACGTGTTCACGAGATAATAATAATAATATATAATATAATAGTTAGAACCATATATTACGATATTATTATAAACTTGGGTTGGGTATATATTATACGCTGCAATAGACGTCGTACTCGCCGAGACGAACGTCTGATTATTATTATTATTACTGCGGGGAGTACCTACGACAACAACAACTACAACCGTCGCGCCGGTAGCTTATTAGCGCGGGCTCGAAATGGTTATATTCACGTGGGCGGAATATTTCGAATTAATTTCTCGGAAATTTTAATCCGCGCGACAGACTCGGGGACGACGTCTCATCGGGTTTCCACTCGATTGGTCCGATGTATCGTTACAAAAATAATGATTATAATAATATATCGTGTTCCGTCTCCTCCCCGACACCCCCTCACCACGCGGTGACAACCGAACGCGCGCCCTTAGCGATCGTCTACGCCCGCAGTCGGCCAAGTCACCGGGTAGGTCCCGTATAATAATATAATTATGTAGGTACGCTATACACTGCTGTGTATAGGTTTATTCCGTTCGTCGTAATAATACACGTTTTTATCGATTACGATTGGCGGTCACTTTACTGTGCTTAACTGCGACTTCGATATTCACTTATAGGATTTATGGGATTTGTGCGGCGGCGGCAGCGGCGGCGCCGCTAATGAACAATACAGATCCGCGTGGCGATACACACATATTACCTATCCTATACGCTCTGAAAATCACTGAAACGTATTGTTGTAAAAAATAAAAAAAAAACACTTAAAAGTATTCAATATCAAAAACTTTTAAGTAAAAAAATCCGAGTACATAAAAATTGTATTTTACCGTTATACGTGATTGTAGTACCTGCTGAAATTTGATAGAAAAACATTTGAATACCGGTACTCGAATACTTGACTGAACAGCTCAGATGACATAATGCGCGAGGGAGGAAAACCTTTACGTTAAATTATATTGTCAAATAAATTCTTATATTCAATTGATATTTTTGTATATGTATGTGTAATTAAATATCATTTTGATGAAATTCCTATGTATTTGTGTCAGTCGACGACATTTATTGAATTCTTTAACGTCATAACTACAAATATTTGAAAATGTATTTTAATCTTAACTACTCTACAGACAATACATGATGTATTCGTCAAAATTTCTCCACATTTTACGGATTAATATTATTATCTTCCAAATAAATGTATGGATACATATATTATTGTTTGTATTTTTGACACTGTGTGATTGAAATGTTCGTTTCTAACCTCTCTAGAACACTGTCTTCGATTATACGTATTAAAGTTTTCAATTTGATTATTGTTTCATCTACATAAAATGACGTTCACCTCAGATGGTAATATTATTATTGTAGTAAACAAAATATCATGTGTTTTAAAAATCAACAAAAATGTCGGTGTTATTGTGAAGGTATTTATCTAAGCTATTTACCGAGAACCAAATCTCTGTAGAACGAAATATACCACAATTATGTTCGTACATATAGTATTTGAGTATCTCTTCGGGTTAAAAATGTAGTTATTATAATATACTCAGTTGAGTATAGTGACATGTTTTATGGTTTTCATGAATAAAATATTATATTTTATCTACAGCAGATCACGTAAGTCGAATTAAGCCCTGAAATAACGAGAAACGATGAATAATATTTTTTATTCGTCAATAATTGAACGTATACTCGTATAAATATTATATTACTATCCTTCATTATAATTTTTATAAATATGAGATTATTTTTGTTTAATTTTGAATACACTTACAACAGCTAGATATAGATTGAATTGTTTATGATACATATTATATTATGTCCCATATATGACTAACCTAAGTACATATAATATTGTCGAAGAGATGTAGCTTAAAGAGAGAAGAGGATTATATTATATAGTCGTATATATAATATATATATTATAATAAATGAAAAAAAAACTTGGGTGGTGATTTATTTTTTTTTCCTCGATGCACTGATTGCGCACTCCAACGTCACGGAGTGTGGTAAAAAAATTAGCTTTTTCCCCGGGTTTTTGGACCACCGGAATTTATTGCGAGCAAATCCCTACCCGGCTCGTGTCTCCGCGTGCGGTCGTTAACAACAGGCAATTTCGGGCATACATTTAAGTAATGCCACTTTATCTAAATATATCTGTGCGCGCCGATGGTTTTTTGCACTCTCTCTATTCCTTGTGCCAAATGCTAGTTTCTTGACGGGTTTTCCCGACTGACCATTAAAAGCCGCACCTGCTGACCGTAGGTTTTCCTCCAAAAACAGTTTAAAAAATGGCTGTTCGCTCACACGAAGAAGAACAAAAATGTTTGCACAACTTTACGATACATCTCTGAAACAAAAACTAAACAACGAGTATTATAATATGTATGCATTTTTGTGTGATGATTGGCATACATATTGACTATTACATTATTGATAAAAGTTTTTTAATATACCTGTGTTAAAATTTAATTAATTTTTTTTTTCTCATTGTTAGGCCACTTTCACACCATTTTGCGTATATATACCATGCCTAGTTAATATACGTATCTATATCATTCGGAGGTCGTTTGTATCAATGAGAGTTTAATGGTTATATTGGTATTTTATTGAATTACAATTATTGACGAATAACTATTTTTCATCGTTTGACAATAATATTAACATACAACATATTGTAACACCTTGTTTTTTTAATTGTATTCGAAAAAGTATTAATAGTATTATATTAAAATTGTATATTGAGAACAAATTTCGTTAAATAAATGAATAATTATATACTTTGATTTTGCGGTAAAATATAATTAAAATATTATCTATATTATGCTGTTATAATAAAGTACAACTTTTTATCTTTCATTTAAGAAAATACGTTATTTTATAACTTTGTTTAAATCTATTTTTTAAGCGTCTTCTGTTTCTATAGTTGTTATGACAATAATAAGTCACTAAATCGTTCATTATCCATTCAGTATTTAAGATAAGATTTCATTCTATTAACAATGAAATACATTTTTCTTCAGACAAAATACTAACTGGAATAGTGTTAATAATTTAATGTATCTTCAGTGTTTCAAAAAATGCTTTTAAAAGTATTGTTAAGTCTAAATAAATAAATAATAATAAATCTAAGGATATTTGAACGTGGTCCTTAAAATATTTATTAGCTTAAAAATTCCAAAAATCAGAATTTTTACTCATAATTAATGTAAAAATTGGAGTATGAATATGATTTCTGAATCAAACTGTATATACAATTTAATGAAATATGTTATGAAATATTTAATATAAAAGAAGAAAATGTACTGCATATTATGTCATGCATAAATGAATCATTGACAATTTTAATTATCATCATAATACTAACTATTTTTAAAAGTATAATAATACTCAAGTAAAATAGAATATTTAAAACATACATTCATTATAATTATTAAAAAAATCAATTTCATGAAATACGTGTACTGTTTACCAGAAATGCTATTCATAGTGAATAAGTAATGAATAAATAAATTAACTTGGAGTGACAATATAGGCATTTTAATACAATGTAACTGAAAATGAACACACAGAAAGGACAACGGTCCGACGTTTCTGATGGAAACGTAGAGAAATGTGTTTCTATCAGCGACCACAAAACAATGGGCACCCAACAAGTAGAATACAATTATACAAACTACTGCAATGTCGCGTAAAATAAATGCTTACAAAAAATGTTTTAAAGTATGACTGAGTCTGTAAACGTTTCTACGTGTTAACGTTTTTATGTTGTCACCGTGGAAAAATGTAATATTACAAGCATATATATTAAACATAATATTACATTTATTAAAAGTCAAGAATTTCAAAATTCGAATGAGTTGATTCTTTTTATTCGCATTGGCTTTTAAATAGCAGTAATTTAAATTATTTGGGATTGTTTTTGTAATTCAAGAAATGTTCTTATTAAGTCTAAATTATTTTAAAATATTAAACTGCAACACCTGTATTGCTACTGTGATAATATTATTAAAATATTTTTTATAGAAATTGAATCAACAATAAGTCATCCCTTTCTTTAGGTAGAAAAGCGAATTAATTTTTTTAAATAAATAACATTTTCAGGTCAATTGTTATTTATTGGGATTTATTACTAAAATTGGATACGATAAAATATAACAAATATCATGTTATTTCTGTCAAAAAATATGTATTATGTTAATATTGTAATAGTCTAATAAATTAAACAATCAAATAATGTTCTATAATGACAGCATACTTAATATCATATTTTATAATATTATTAAAAATATATATATAATATCCATGTACGATAAATATTAAAGTATAGTATACTCGTATAAATGAAATGTTAAAAATAACATATTATTTTAAATTGCGGACATTTCGTGTCTATTTGAGAATACAAGTATACGTTAACAGTTCGGTTTGATCATATAATAATATATTTATAAATATGTAAATATAAATATATATATATATATATATGTGTGTGTGCTCGTGGTGGGATTTTATATGGGACAGTTTATGGCTGCGTTGTTATAATATGCCAAGTACGCTAAAGCCCTTAATCATTTGCAGATAAAAGGGACTCTATACGCGGACAATTAAGCCGTAGAAGTTTGTGCTTATCCGATTCCAAAGTTTTCCGATCGAATAAAATATCACAAATATTTGAAATCGATATCTACCATAATCTCATTAAACGTATTTTACGATGTTTATGTTGATACTTAAGAAGAAAAATCAAACCTATAATTAAATTTAAGAATATTTAAATTGTTTAATATCGGTTTTCATAGGGATTATTTTAATAAATATATTTCTTATAATAATGAATAAATAAATTAAAAGTTACACTATCAGATTTTTTTTTGTGAAATTAAAAATACCACAGAATCAAATTTCATTGCATACAATATTACACTTTCATTAATTAAAATATATTTTATTCGTATTATAATGAGAGTATAGGTAGATCATCAACATTTATTGTCAATATTTCACTTTTATTGAATTATACTACACAGTTTAGTATATCATTTATAAATTAAGAATTATTTATTCTAAACAATGGAGTTATATCAATAACTGTATAATTTATAGTAAAATAATAAATACAATATTTTTAATATTAGTTCGAAGTGGAATGAGTTAATACATATATAATTTTCGGTCATTGCCCATTGCCTTAAAATGGTTTTATAAACATTTTTTTTTTATAAAATATGAAGTAAATAAAATTAATATAACGGAACATAATATGTATAATAAGCATATCAACATTATTAAAGAACCGATATTTAAATGTATATGATTTGTACAATCAAAATTGGTTATTGAACCTATGATCATTGATCTTAAAATATCTTTTTATTGTTATTTTTATATAAAATTTATTATTTTTAAATTATACATTTCTAGAAATCACAACTCAGAGTATTAAAATGATGGTTTTCTCGCGTAGAAAAAACTTAAATAACCCGATACTTAAATATCTATTAAATGAATTTTATTAAAAATGAATAAAACGATTATTAAAATATCGTATAATATTTTAGAAATTTGTATTTTAATGAGGTTTTTAATAACTATACATTTATCTATACAATATGTAAATCACTTCAAGTATACTAGAGTTTAAATTTGTTTATCTCATTTACGAACAATATTTTTATAACTGTATTTTATTAATTATAAGTAACTAACTTTTAATCAAACATCAAAACTGAGTTATTTTTCTAAGCACAGCTCGTTATATTTTAGATAAAAGTTTAATTGCATCAATAACTTACGCTTGGATATTATATTTTTTTATTGAATTATATTCCAATCTCATATTTTATCTGTAAAAAAAAAAAAAATTCAAAAATATTATAATATTATATATTATATTATTATCTTTAGGTATGTAATATAAATTCTAATTATTGAATCATTGAATTGCATTATATTTTTCCATAGTTTATATACATTGCTTAGTATTTTACTATATTCAAAACAGTTACATGCACCCATTATTGTATATTACATGTGTACAATATATTTTTAGTACAATATATTGTATTCGTGATATTTTAATATACATGTTATATGACTGAATCTGTCTTCTTTTTTTTTATAAGTCTGAACTCCCATTCATAATAATTCACGGTTTCACCAAATATTAAATGCAACATAAATCAGATGGCTGCTTTATTATTATTATCCACTATTTTTAGTATTTTGTACCTTCTCGTATTTGCAGTTTTTACAGCAATGTTAAAAATCCCATACATTTTGTTCTTAAACCCGTTGATAATCTATGTAACACTCCAAGTCTACAGTACTTTTGCATCAATGTGTGATTTAACTAAAGTTCTATATTAAATATCCTCAGCTTAAAAAAAAGTAATATAACATGCATATTATTTTTTTTCAGTAAAATGCTCTAATGTATTAGAATAATATGCTTCAAATATAATATGCTATCGAATTATCGTTTTATTTTATAATTAATAATAACTCTGAAGTAAATATTCAGTAGACAATAGTATTATACCTATGCAGTTTTTATTTAAATATTTTTAATTATGTGTATCGCGTTTAATGTGACTTTAGTTTTATCGTGCACTTTGATGGTTTATGCGTGTCGTACTGCATTAAAGTTAGGTTAGGTTTTTGCTTGAGTCATTATGAAAGCGTTACTAATAAAACGTATTAGTTAAATATATAAATGAAATGTATATTTGATGTTTTGACTTTATAAATACCTTGTTATTTTCATAAGTAGACAGGAAAATCCACTTTTAACGCCAAAACGTCAAATTCATAACTTATTACAACTTATAGGTAAGACGGTAAGACAGGCCAACAGTGTTTTTTTTAAAACTCACATCAACATTAAGTAAGATATATATGTTAAATTTAATTGGAATAATTTGTTTAATCTCCGTTAAATTTGCTTAATAAGACTGGAGAAGGCTTTGAAAGGTTTAGCCACAATTATTATTATCGTTGCTAAAAAGTACAAGAGAATACAAAACAAAGTACCGAAACATAAATACTCTGGTTTTAATCTAATTGTATTATACCTACACAATATTATATTGTCAACAGTATTTTTTTATCAAAAGATATCAAATAAATATGAAATTAATTAATAATATACTATTCATAAAATATATATATATTCACAAAACGTATTGTTATAAGTTTGTATAATATGTATTTGAATAATTAATACATTTCAGATAAAACTCAATGACGCATATCATGCCAATAATTAAATATTAATAATCGACTGTATTTTTTTTAAATACTTGTTATTATACCTTTTTATAACAATCATTATAATTATAATTTATGTACTTTTTATTTCTAAGCTAACCTTTTTCTTGCATAATAAATGTTAGGTTTTCAACACATTTCTGTAATTGGTAGAAACCAATTGGACCATACTATCGAAAAAGAACTCAAAGTAAAGAAGAATAATAAATTAGTGGATTACATTTCGGTGCAATCGATCTTGGAATTATTTATGTAACCAGCATTTACAATTGAATTGTATTCTTGATTTTAAAGTTACTATATTAAATTTAATATAATATATAGTATGTTAAAATACTCTTGTTCAATTCAAATAACAATACATATGTATAAAACTAAATTATGTTTTTTTTTCATGCATCAAAAAATCTAGTCATGAGATAAAGTATCCAATGAACGGTTTTTAATAATATATTACCTAATATAAATATGTATATATATATATATATATATATACAATATAGGTCAGGTATATACATATATATATATATATATTTTAATTGAACAAAAAACCATCAACAACAAAGGTTATTAGTTTTCAGTTTTACATCGTAGTACACGTCATAATATATGGTTGATTAGATATATAAAATTAATAATCCTTATATTATTAAAGTCAACTAAATGTATATAATATAACCACATATTTTGTTAAACTTTATCGCATAACAAATCGGTTTTAGATGGTTTCAATATTTGGTCCTAATGCTTCGCCCATGTTTTGTTGAATGTTTTATTTATTAAATTCGTTGATGTATTCAAAGCATTATTTTATTATATATGTTTACTATATAATTTCATAACTTGTACTATTTAAATATCTAAGATTTCAACCATAAATCTCAATTAGTGCAACGGTTTAATGCTACCTAATAATAACTGTCCCATAAACATTTAATCACTAAAGAAAATAAACCCCGTGTTTCCTACTCAGGATTTCATAAAGAGGTCGCTATTTTAAAATCTATATTGAAGTAACAATTTATTACATCCCTTGTAATATATTCGTCAATGACAAATTATACTGACAGGCCATGTTTGTGTTCCGGCGTTTATATTGAAATCTGATAACCCGATAAAAAAATAAAAATAAAAAACGACAATGGAAACAATTCAATAAGTTGAAAAAAATACTGAATTTTTAAAATTATTATTCAATTTGAATGGTAATATTATACTATAGTATAAAGTGCTAGGCAGTATGGAAATGTATTATTATAATATATGAGTTATAAAGATTAATTATTTATATTTATTCAATTGTAGACATAATTTGTTTTTATTATAGCTATTTTGGCAGGATACCGTTTATTTTTCCACGAGTATCAGACATTCAGATGAAATAACTTGAGGTGTACACAGACTATAAGAACAAACTCAATACCATTAGTAACGTAGCAAAATTAGTCGTGGGGATATATTTTTTTTTTTTAATTCACCATAATGCACTAGACGAAAGAATACTATTAAAATTAATTTGACTCCATACACAAAATAACTGAAAATTGTACATAAAAAAATAAAAAAACAAAGTATATATAACTGCACTAACGTGGTAGTATAATAATGAGTATCATATTTCGATTTGGTGTGACCATTAAAAATGTTGGGCAAACATTTGCTTTCCTCTTTATACATTATGGTTGCATAAAAATTAACTACACACATTATTTTGATACAATATATTGTGTATTGTTATACCTACATATCGCTTTTACTTTTTACAAACATTGTAGATCCGCATCGGGTGCATACCTAACTTTATTCACGGGTTTGAATTCGTTTTTCAATAGTGATAGATGGTATTATGATAAGCATTATACATTACTTATACAAAAAAAAAATCGATTTTCAGGTTCCGTGTAATATAATGAATATTCACCTATATAGGCTAAATATATATATATATATTTATGTATATACAACAACAAAGATCGTCGAGTATAATAAATTGCTTACCCATCAGCTGTCTTCTTAAATTTCGTTCATCGCATTTAGACACTCTAAACTCAACAAATATCATACAATTTATCGAGTAAATGCGTCTCGAATTTTAATATAAATATTACGTCATAAAAACGATGAAAAAACAATGCAATAAAATGACAGTTATAAGTTTCCTGTTAACTGAAATCAAATAAGAAGAAACCTCATTTTTGATGATCCGTTTCTATACATATCCCGTCGTATTATATTCGTATTACATTCATAATAGTATATAACGTAACGTAACTGTATACCATTACAGCAATATAATATAATGATAAAATATTTTTATAATATGTAGTTATTTTGTTAAAAATGAACAATTATGTACACTACAGTTTAGATTCTACCTTTTTTTTTTCTTAAATAATAAACTTATTAACTATTACATATTGTTTCAACTTTTCAGTTTGTGTAAATTAATAAAAAAATGTATTTCTTATACATTTCATATTATAATAACGTTTCATTATTATATCTGGAAAATAAAACAATCTTAATTTTTTCTAACAATAATGAGTATAAACTTAGTATATCGATAAATTAAAGATATAATTTTAGTATTTAGTATTAACATATTATCTTAGTGTTAAACACATATTCCTTCGTTGCGTGTTATATAACGATAATACTATATTTTATTTTCAAAAATAGAACATCATAAAATATTAATTTAAAAGTGAATGTAGTTTCGTATTTGAATTATTTTACAAAATGTAATCTGTTTGAAACCGTATAGAAAATAAATATGAAATAGTTAATTAATCGTATGTATATAGAAACCACAATATGTCAAGAACATGAGAATAATTCAATTAGAATTAATATTGTGATATTTGTTAATATTAATAATTATTCAAACGCAATTTGATAATTGTTTAATTAATTCCAGTCGAAAATTTAGAACCGGAATAAAACGTTAACTGTATAAAATATTATAGTCTTAACTTTTGATTAGCCTATTGCAATATAGGTATACAGCGCGTGGTATTTGGAAAAACAGGCTAATTTTTACGAGCTCAAAATACCATTTCGATACATGAATGATAATATTTAGGTCACGTTTTCATTATTTGAATTCATGATATATATTGCTTCGTTAATTTCGAAAATAATTATCACGGAAAAGCCATTAGGAGCGAAAATCGTCTTCGTTAAAATTTGGAAACGCTATAGAAATACGTTTTATACAATCACATAAAAGCAAAATTTCAAACCAAACGTAATAATAATAATATGTAATGATATATAATGGTTCGAATAGGGGGGGGGGCTCTTTCGTGATAATATATATTTTTCGTCAGAAATCGACGGTTTGAGAAAGCGCGTGCAAAAATGTGATAACCTCAAACGACGACTATCGGTCCTATACACGACATACGCTCGCGATTGTAATAATACCTATCGTCGTGTTATATTTTTTTTAAATGTTATTCTACTTTTTATTTTTTCAGACTTATTTCATCGGGCTATCCTGCTCAGTGGTTCTCCGCTGAGTCCACTGTCTTTGGTCAGAGACCCTGTGTACTACGGCCATCAGGTGGTCAAGTTGGTCAACTGTTCGCCGGACTTGCCACTCTCGGAAATGCTCGTATGTCTGCGTAACATTCCGCTGGAACAGTTGTTGAACGCTCAGATCCACGTACCCGAGTTCACCACTGCCTTCGGGCCCAGCGTGGACGGCGTTATCATCGACGTTGGAACTGCTGCCGAGACCAGCAGAGTCAACGCCCAGTCGAGTGAGAAAAAAAATAGTATTAATATTCGTTCTACTTAATGATGTTACATTTCAGAAATAATTAGTCTGTTACACATTTTTAGGAATAAATTTCCAAAATGTTTTAATATCACAATAATAATTTAAAAATTAAATCTTAACATGTAATTTATTAGTACACATTCAAACAAATTTTTTGATGTTATAAATACATCTAATATACTTTTGTATTTATTTATATTTATTTAATTATTTTTAAAAAAATGTCTTACAAACATCACAACATTTTCTAGACATTCGACTTTAGACGATAAATTTTCGTCACAAATAATAACGCGTCATGTAGTTCTATTTGTTACAGAATATTTGCAGACATTGTTGTAATAACGTAAAAACGTAATAAAAATATACTTCATGTTGATATTGTTCCACGTAAATTATAATTTTCACTATTTTACAAACAAAAAAAAATCATTTTTCACAATTTAATTTAACTTTACAAATTTAAATTTGTGTGCACGGCTACAGCAATTTAAAATGATTTGAAGTAGGAAATTGTTAAAAGAGCGGAAATTTTTTATGCTTACGGAATAAAAATACATTAGTTGCGATTAAAATTAAAATCTGTGTAGTATAATTTGTAAAAACTGTTTTATTTATTTTATTTATAGATTTATCTAAAACCACTTATGTATAGAATACATTTTCTAATTTAAATGCTTCATAATTTATTTTATCTGAGTACTACCATTACACAACATTTTCACGTATTTGATACCAGTAAATTGGTTTATTTTATCAATTATATATTATACTAATGTACATATGCACTTTAAGTTATAAACAATAAATTATGAATTCAACATTAATGTGTAGACTTTCAATTAAGTATCTACATTTCTTTCAATGATGTTTAGTGAATGTATTCTTTCAGATTTTTTTTTTAAACCAGACAAAACATATTTAAGTTTCGGCAAAATTATACAATAGACTAAAAGTATTTTTGATTTATTTTTCAATAAAATTTAACTAACGTACTCTGGTTTCAAAATAAAACAATAATGTATATACTTTATAAATAAATAGTGTAAACCGTGTAATTAATTAACAAACCCTAAATGTTTGTGATATTATAAAAAAAAAATATATAATATTTATAATAATATAATATACTGTGATTTTTAAAAACATACAATTACAATGAATAACTTAAGTGGATGAAAAATTAAGACGCTTAAATTGCCAAAACCAGGTGAAGCCGTATCAAATAACAACTTACAACTCAGCCAACCGTATCTGTTTTGTAATCAAATGAAGTCCGCAATGCGTTGAAACTTTTTTCAAGACATTTTTTAAAAATGTGTATTTTTAACGCGCTATGATGAATCGCTGCGTAAACATAAACAAACACTTTTTTTATCACAGTCTGGTAATTCGTGGAAATCATTAATGTGTAAATTAAAAAAAAAATAATAATAATATATTAAATACAGTCGTCATTATTTCCAATCTGAATGTATATAGTCACCACAGACAAACTTGCACTAATTGCTTTGAATAAAAACTTATTTTTGTCTCGATCTTAAGTTATGGGGGGGGAGTGGAAGAGTAAGGGACAATAACGATAGTAAAAAAATAAAAAAATAATACCCCGGAAACAAAAAAAAAACCTCTATATCGCCTGCCGCCCGGAGAGTATTGGTTTCCATTGGAAACTTAATCCAAAGTGCGAGGAACTCGACGAGGTTTTGTTTATCCCGGGAGGGCCCTTATCGTTCATGCTAATGGTTCCGGAGAGGTTTCGGTTAGGTTGACCTGAATAAATGGGATTGGTTTGTAGAGCGCCGAGTTTTGAATAAGCGAATTTTTATGTGAATAAATGGATACATTGTCGGGCGGAGGGAGAAGGCGTGCATGCGAGTATAATATATTTCTTGTGCGGTCTCGACTTATATAATATAGTAAGTATTGTGATTTTGATATATTATACGAATGACACAATATGCGGAATCGTCATTGTCAGTCAAATAAGTCAGACCCCAAAGTAGATTATCGAATACCTTCCATCGTCTCCTTCCGGCCATCCACGTCCGATCGCCAACGGAAAACAAAATCGTTTCCGCCCGCGACGACTGTTTTCGACCGATACGGTTGTACACCGTGCGCGAATATATTATTATATTCTTAACGTTCTTTTCGCGCCGCCCGTCACACCGCCGCAGCGCTCGACGTGTGTACGAATAATAAGCAGAAGACGCTGCTCGTAGCAGCTGTAAACCACGTTCAGGTATAATTTCGGCACGCGATACCACACCGTCCCGGCCCGCAGCCGAGCGCAATGCCCTATAGGAGGTACCTTATACTGCCTATAATAGTGCGTCTGCAATCTGCCGTCGCGATTACGTGATAAATTAAACCGATGCGCTGTTTACAAGTTCAAACAAAACATAATTTCGGATATTGCGGGCCCCGTAACGTTGGCTTTAACACGCATGAAATTCGGCCGAATTGCATTATGCAAACTCGTTAGGCGGCGGTACATTATCGTACGCCATATCCGAATGTATAATATTGCCAAACAACTTTTAGACGACCGAGTTTATTAACAATCTCGCTGACGGTGCGCGAATATAGTTTTAGATTGCGTTTGATATTCACGCGGTAAGCCGCCGCCGTCGGTGCGCGTCTAACCCTACACATACACTCGGCCGCTGATTGTCGCCGCCGATTATTTTTTTTTCTTTCCTCGACGCGATCGCGTATATTCAGTCCTAACCGGCGCGTTTGCGTATATTTTAGTGTTTTTTTTTTTTTTTTTTTTTTTACTATTCTCGTTTTCTTAAAACATCACTTATCCCTCTACCTCTCCCTTTATTCACATCATCCGTATCGCGGCTACTATTGTTGGTTGAAATTCGATTTATGAACTGATTGATGTTTTATTCGTTATGAGTTTAAGAGTTCGAATCTTTTGTTCTTTCCGTCGTTTCCACGTGAACAGAAATCAATGTTCAGAAACTGCTTTTGTTTTTTGTATATTGTTAACCTTTATGTATTTCTTTCGTACAACATTTTAATTCCGGCTACTTATTATAAAAAATTGTTTGTTGTTTGTTTATAAGTGATTCCGAAATATAAATAATAAATATCACAAGTGACAACAATAATGACAAGAAATAAAGTATAAACCTTTCATAAATAATTCTTTGCTTACATCCTCACTCCTCCGATCGCCGTTGAATTTTCCCTCTGATTTTTGTATGCATTTATTCATCGGATTCCATAACTTACAGTTTCCTGTGTAAGATTAACTCATGTTGTTCTGACAATCCGGTGCAATGAGTCTTCAGCCCTCACTCCCGACTCTCGCAGTAAGCGATACAATACCCTTTGCGGCACCCTCCAGTATTTATAAATCTTACGTCTACTGATTTCCGGTCGACTTCCGTGTCACTGACTGCCGAATCATTAAAGTTTGATCAGTTTTGCCGATTGTTGTTTGCAATGCTTTCGAATACGCGTCGAAAATACTGGTACAAGTATAAATAAAAATACAAATAAATAAATAGAAAATAGTGAACGCAAAGCAATTTTTGTTTTTATCGTTTAAGATAATGTTTAAGATCGTTTCTATTCAAATAAGGATTTCAAAGTTTGTTCTATTGGTATTTGCTTACTACTAAAGACTGAATAGTATATAGTGTTATGTGTGAATAGTGGTGCGAGTATCTCAATCAGCAGTGGTCGGGGCTGTCGACAAATACGTATCGGAATGAGTGTGGGAGTATGCATAGATATATGTATACCTTTATGTATTGTATACATATATCTATGTATGTATATACTGTACATAATTTAACTATAAAAAAAACGAAGTAACTTGCGCACTCGATATAGTACAAAATAATATAAAAAAGTGAAGATTAGCGTTCACGATTATAATTTACTAATAACCGAGTATAGGTAAAAAATTTTGAAAGTAGTATAACAATAATTATAATATTACGATATTTACTTTTTTATAAAAATCACCCCAAACCACTAGATAATAATATTTTCTTATAATTACGTTTGTTATACCGATCGGGCATGTATAAATATATAATATATACAATATTATATATACAAGCAGTTAATCCATATCTCCAGAACTATAATTTAGCTGTCGAGTGGCTGCGGGCGATTATCATCAGTATTTGTTAACAAACTGTATATTATACCATGTCAAATATGATGAAAATAATAGTCAAAATATATTTCTCAATTATACTAAATTCTGGAAAAAGATTATGGACGATTCAGTTGTAATTGAAATGATGTATAGCATTTCATAATATTATGAACATCATATTTAATTATTTAAGAAAATTTACTTTAATGTAAACATTTTTAATTAAATAATTGTTTATTTTTAACAAAAAAATGGAAAATTTATTATGTAGTACTTTTATGAAAAATCTAAAATTTTACTTTACTTTGATGGAACGAATAAGATAATAATAAATAAAATAAAAAGTCTCTTATTAACATTTAAAATGAAAAAACTACGATTACGCGTCGTTTTGTAAGACATTATATAAAACTACTAAATTATCTGATTTCAATAAATTTGAATATCTGATCTATATAGTATTATTGTTATTATTAAATAAACATTATTAAACATGTAACATCTTACTAAGAATTATTATACAAATATACCTACCCTTAATTATTAATAACCATTCACCGATAATATATTCAATTCCATATAAATAATCTAATAAAAATCACCTTTATCCTTTTATTTTAGACGGTCAAGATAATGGACCCGGTAGACCGCCAGAGGATCCGAGAGAATTGGTTTTGGCCAATGGATTCGGGCCAGCTATTCTTGCTAATCCATCAGCCCGGCAACGGTTGCTTTCCAAGTTGTCTAAATTCGATCTGATGTTGGGCGTAGTGCGGGCCGAATCGTTTTTCGCATTTACCGGAGACGATGTCCAATACGGCATCGAAGCAGATCGGAGGACTAAAATTCTAAAGACTTATGTCAAAAACACATACAAGTGAGCTAACACCGCTCCATCGGTTCCTAAAAAACCGTTATTTTCACGATTATTTTTGCAGGTACCATTTGACTGAAATTTTAGCAACCATCGTAAATGAATACACCGACTGGGACAGGCCGGTACAACATCCGGTGAACATCAGAGACGAGACGTTGGAAGCCCTATCCGACGCCCAAGTTGTAGCTCCCGTGGTCAACATGGCCGATCTTCATTCGGCTAATCGCAGGAACTCGTACTTATTCGTGTTCGATTACCAGACCAAGTACGGGGATTATCAACAAGTGAGTTCTGACATCCGTAAATCGTTAATTTAAGATTAATTGGTTTTTAAAGCTTACAATAGCAGAACAAATAGTATATTTCGTTGTTTCATTGCAATCAAATACATTTTAAACGTATGCCATCCGTTTTTATGTTCGAGCAACGATAATTTCGTTTTGTACAATATTTTGTATACAATTTTGCACGTGGACAATTAATATTGTTCGGTGTAATCAGATACACCTAATATATTATATTCGTAAACGTGTATACAATATTGTACACAATGACTGAAGATTAGTAGCTCTTCTAATATTGGTTTTGATTCCATCCACTAACGAATAATTTGAACAATATATTACATAAAATTATAATTTTCAAATTTTACCCGTGTATGATATAACTTCGATACGTAACCACAATAATTATACCAAAAAATAAAAATAAATATACAAGATTAAATATTTTTCATGTAATGAATGAGATAGAAATATAATTTTAGTAATCGTTACACATGTTTAATGTAACAACGTCAAGTTCAAAATCCATATTCTTTATATTTTTATTTGTTCTATACAGGTTTAGTCGTTTTTGCTTCATATGATTTTATATACCTATATATAGCAACATATACACATATGACATATCGAATAATAGAAGTAATGAATGCTTCATGTAATATGTATAGCTTGCTAACCAATACAAATACTAAACAATTATTATTGCAATACAAAAATATATAGTTCATAAATATGTGTGTATAAAATACCACTACTTTAATAACGAATACCTATATAAGCATACTGTAATTTTAATAACGTTATAATTTATTATTTTTAATTAAAAACCACTCAGTCTATAAACAAATGCCTTATATTCGTATTATTCTATACATTTTATCATTTTAGTAATAGGTTACCAATACAATTACATAATATTATAACGAATCATCGTATAATTTATTATGAAGTACCTATTGATGTAACAATTTTTACGTTACAATATAAATACATTTTTTTTTTCAATTTCTATTATGAATATAAAAATAATATATTCTTATTCGGCTATGATATGACTTGGGTAATAACTAAAATATAAATGTGTGAGTTATGAATATACGTGTAAACTAAAAATAAGATTCAAAAAACTATCAATATTATTTATAAAAAAAAAATAATTTAAAAATAGAATGATAATATACGTAATATAATAATATTATTTATTTATTTATATAATGTTTACATAATATATCATAAAGCAGTTAATTAATACATTTTTACTTTCTAATTGAAAAATTAAAACTGGAGAATTCTAATATTGTTTTTTTTTTTTTTTTTAATGTAATAAGGATGTTAAACTTTTGTAATATTTTTATTTACATTTTTCTTGAACGTATATTATAATATGAAAAAAATAACGACACGAGAGTATTAAAAATTCCATGAGTGAGAATGGAAAAAAGTGCATAATGTATCACCGAATTAATAATTTATCTCTACTTGGTTGTTAATGTATTTGAAATGTAGTAAAAAGTGTTGTGATAAAGTTTATTTTTCTGGTGTGTGAAAATATAACTATAATTTGTCATTTTAGTGTTTCTTTCCCCGAACAATCTGGAAATAAATTTTTTACTTTATGTGGAACAATCACTATAATTGATGTAATATTTTGATCGTTCGATATTATTACTATAGTATATCGTCACACCTATTCACTGAAAAAAAAAACTCGTAATAAAGAAATCTATATGCATTTGTTAGTCCATTTTATACGACATAATTTCTATTGTTTTCGCCGGATAAACCTAGCTAATCATATAATTCACGATTTTTCAAAATAGGCGTTGATTATTTATTCCAAAATTACCGACATGATTTGTCGCTATTCGATGTTGTAACGTATCTACAGTAGTAAATCAATAACCACATAATATAGCGCACAATGTCAATGTCCGATATTTCAATCATCGTGATTTTAGTTTGATAAAATTCTATAATATAAATCCTTGTAAGTTATAAACTGAACGAACTCCCCGAACAGATGACTAGCCGAAGGTAAAAATATATTGAAACGTTACTTTTTGTATCAGACACTTTTGTTAATGGAGTAATTGTAACATGACCGAGCACGACTATAGTATTACATTATTTTGTATTCTATCGGTACATATATACATATTGCTATAGTTGTATAGTTGTTCGATACACACTGACGATAGTAAATATAAAACGAGTGGTTTTTCCACCTGTATCGCAGCGGGAAATCCAATTTCTTCGGAAAACTGATTTTTAGTGACCAATGAACAAGTTACAAAAATAAAAAATAACAATAACAATAAGCAAACATACGACTTGACGTGGATACAACGGTGGTAATACCTCGATAAAAATAAATATCTAAAATAAAAATCGTTTATATTTAACGCGAAGTTCAGCACTTTGAGCAATGTTTGATTTACCAATAATTGAAGGTTAGTGTATATATATAAATTACGTATTTTCAATCTTCGATATAAAGAGCACAATCCTAGAAAACTGATATTATATGTTTACATGTGGTCGAACAGCAAGGATTGGTAAAAATTTCCCGTTGCGGATCGGACACAGAACTCTTGCCAAGACTAAAACGATATATTATACGAACTTGTTGGTAAATTATTATTTAGAACGTACCCAATTACCAGATGTAAATATAAATCAATAATTATTATTGATATAATTTGAATAAATACTATTTACTTCATCGCCACAAATAAAATACTGTGTGTGATATATTTTTCATTAATTTAAATTGTCTTTTAAAACTAGATTCAAATTACAGTAATGTGTAAAATGTTAACATATCTCGAACAAAAAAAAAAAAAAACTGACTCTTTATGATTCATTATGTAAGACAACAGTAATATAATACATAAAACATATTATTTATGATTATTCTTAACCATACAAAATATTCACTGTTGTAAGATTTCAAATTATCAGAACGTAATATTTAAAAACTAAGTCGTTTATAAAATAATTATAAATATTTTAAGATCAATGGATTCAAAAACCTAATAGAAGTCCAACCTTTTTTTAAGGGGACAATGAATAAGTGGTACCTAAGTGGTGTGTACAATGACGTTGTGGTTATGTATCTTTAGGATAATTACTATTATAATTATGAACTTTAAGCTAATTTAAATTCAACACTTTTGATATTCAATTTCACTTAAATGGTAGGTGAGTATAATTATGAAATGTTGTGCCACAGCTTTTTTGGTGGTTTTGCATTGCCGGTTAAAGTAATTCTGCACGAGACAGTCTAAATACGTTTATTTTGAAATCCGATTTCTAGACCACAAATATATTTACAAACATTCATCATAATGTAAACAGCTTTGTGGTGATTGCATGTAATTACAATCACTACGATAATACGAAAATATTTTCCGTAATCGCTGCAACCTTAATGCAAATCAGAAAAAAATAAATAGCTATGAAATAAATGTACCACTTAAAAAAAGAAACAAATTAATACTTTAAAACCGATTAAAAATCATTCAATGTACAATCCATCGGACAAACATGTCGATAATAGTCTCTTGACAAAACCGTATAATATAACAATAATATATTCGTGGTGTTAACGGACGGGGATGAAGAAAAATGACTATTTTGTCGTCTGTTGATGGACGGGGGGACGGGAGTAAAAAAATATTATAGTTCCACGGTTACATGGCAAAGATTAGATAAAATACAAAATTCCTACGCGTCTCGATTGACAAGGGTATTTAATAGTAGATAATATACATTTCTACAGAATATTTCATAAGTCTCGTATTATCCTGAGTATCTGCACTGTAAATAAAAATATTTAAATGCGACATTTTTAACAGTAGTATAAAAAAAAAAACTATAATTTTACCATAAAAATTAAAAAAAAATTAAAAAAAACTAATTCAGTAAAAATTAACTTACCAAATTAGAGTAGTTTGTTTTTTACTTTGTTTACATTTGGAAATAATAGTATATTATAATATATTAGAAAAAAATAATACCTTATACTTTATTATTACTAAAATGTAAAAAAAAATATAACTATTTGGAAACTTATTATATTTAAAAACTACCAAATTTAAAATATGTTATACTATAAATTATCTCTATATTAGACTACACTATAAGCTCCAACAGTATATAATAGGAAGGTCTATTTTTACGTAAATTGTCGTGAAAAAAACCAAACCTTAAATTTAGATAGGTTTGTTATTTAGATTTTTTATCAATTCTCTTACTATCAACTTTTTTTTAGTAAAAGGAAACAATTATTTTTTGTTAATATATTACAAATTGTATAGTCTTTATAAAGGTTATATTTGTTAATTTCATAATTATTTCATTTTTTTCGTGAAGTTTTAAGTAGGTTTTTATAACGTAGGTTCTACTATAATATGATTCTCGAAATAATCAAAGAAAACCTAATCCAACTATACGTATAGTTTTACTGAATTATAGATTATTTTTTAAATGTTGGTGGTGCTTTTAGGACGTATAAAACTCCAACTAGGTTTACACACATATTGTAGTATCGTGAAGTAGATATACAAAGTATACGTATATACACTATATAGTATTTATTCGCGTTGTGATAGTATACAGTGGAGGTAGCAGTGACTTTTGCCATCACTCTTACAGAGAGGGTCGAGAGTAACTTTTCGAACTTTTGATAGTGCCAATGGGCACGGCGTGGCGGCCGGCGGTGTTGCACGCGTGGAAAGGGATGTGAAAAGTGCGGCTGCGGCGATGGTGATGGCGGGCGTGGGCTATAAAAAGGAAATCGACCTATCTGGACCTACGGGGACAAGGGGTCGTACGTGGCGTCGATAGGACGCGAGGTGGTGGTGTGGGAGGAGACGGTAAATTTCATTTGTGACAGTGGGTTCGCGGACGGGTCGGACGACGTTGCGGGGGGGAGGGGCAGCTACAGTAATGAATAAGACCGGCAGGAAATAAAAGACAAACAACGCTCGTGTTGAACTCTTCTGGCCCAGTCTCTGATTTATAACGCAGGCCTTACACATATATATATATATACAACCACCGCACCCGCGCGCCCTTATTTACCTCTGTCCGGCTCCCATGGCCGTCTCTAACCGATAGCCACCGTTAACTTCCTCGCGCCCACTGCACTGACCAGCTGCGCGGATAAATCGGGGACGCGGAATATTTTTCAATTAACCGCCACTTTTGATTCGCAAATGTCCGATCAAATCGCTTTATGGCGGCATACAGGTATACGTGTACCCCCTCCCCACGCTCGTCTATTCGCAAAAAACTGCAATCCGATTGCAAGCTAAAGGTTTTTTTGGTTTTTCTACATGCCTATATACGCACGCATTAATACTAATTCACAACCGTTTTGACTAGGCTTAACGGCCGATTTACACAGTCCGGATGATATGCCCGTACCCTCGTTAAGAAGGCGTAGAGGGGTGCCCATCCGAACGTCCCGTATAAATATCCAATGACGCAGTCTCGCCGGTTAGGCAAATAATACTGCGCATCGTGTATATTTTATCCGAGATACGAATATTTACCACCGGCAATAATGTCTTAAGACGTTTTCGCCTCCGGGGATCTAGAATATTTTAGGATGTTATCAAATTCTCATGACGTCGGCAAATGTCGGTCGCGATGCTGAATGCAATTTGTAGGGTTCGTCGTTGTTTAGACTCGATTTTATATAAACATTTTTTGATCTGCAGATGTTAGCACTGTGTCTTAATATATTTTTTAAATGTCAATTTTATATTGGTTAAATGTAACAATATTATATAGTATTATATAATCACACTACATAAAAACCTTTAAAAAAGCTATGTTGGTTAAGTTCAGAGCAAGCATCTTTAGATTATGAAATAACTATGAAAGTACTACATTGAAAAAAAAAACTAGTTAAGAATAATTTTGTTTTTTTAAATTATGGGAATAATTTATTAATCCCAATGATAACATAATAATATATTATGATATATGCTTTTCTACACATTATTATACAGATCATAAAATGTTAATATTAGTTGTAATTATTCAGACCAATAATTTATTTTATTTATTTCTATATTTTTGATTATATATACAAAATAAATAATTATAATGAGTATAAAAATACGCATCTGTTAATGGAAGTACTAATATATCACCTAAAAATATTTGGTAAAGCTAAAAAAATGTTTAAACTATGAAATTGGTAATCAAGCTTTTAAAATTACAATTTTAAAATAAATTAAATACCCAGCAATCAGTATTGTTGTTTATACTGTTTACCAATATGAATATCCGAAATATTTTAAGTATAATGTTAATATAAAATAATAAATATTATAATACAGATATAAGTATTTCACTTGTGTATATAAAGTATAAAATTATACTCGTGTAGCATATAAACCTAGAAGGCAAATGTTATTTGTGTAGCAAGATCGGCAAGATAAAATAAATCATAATATTAAGTAACCTAATGTTTTTATTATAATATATTATGGTAATATAGAGATGTTTTGTTATTATTGTGAATTGTATGTGGGCGTTATAGAAAAGTAGATGCCTTTGATAATATTCAATTTCATAAAACGATAAAAAAAGAAAAAGAAAGCGTTTATTATTTATTCATTAGAAAAGCAATTAATTGTGTTATTTATTTAAATTGTAAAATACAGTTTAACCTTTATACATTAAATCGTATTATTGTCAACTGCCGCGTGTTAAATCGATGAAATCGTCCTTAACTGGTAATATAAAATTGTTATATAAGTATGTCACATACTAATATATAATCAACAACCGATACCACACACATAACACGTTCACACGTATCAATATTTATTTATAATACATAATAATAACCAATTTATTCGCACACTTTATTTTATGATTTCTTGGTAGACGGAATACAAGTATTGCTCGCGATGCTTTAATATATACCGACGTTCCGATAGCCTTTACCAGCAATGTCGGTCAACTCGAGTTTCACCTATAGGCAGAGTAGAACAGGCAGACGGATGGATCGGTGAGAGGGGGGAGGGGGGTGGTTTTATATAAGAGAGAGCTAGGGTAAAAACGAGAGAGAGATAGAGTGACAGAGATATGGCCCCGTTGTTATTGCTTGTGCCGGTATAGCAATTACGTCGTCCGCGGAAAAATGATGAAGGACCGACCGAGGAATGAGAAAACTCCGTCATTCCATCTCCGGATCGCTTAATTTCTTTTTTGCTCCACACTCCGCCTGTCCATTTTTCCGTTCACCTAAGGAAATAACATACACTGTCAGCACGGGTGTAATGAATGGTGCTTGAGACTCTAAACGGCCGAATAATGAATCTTTTTCCGACCGACCATCTCGAGTGCTTTAGACATGTAATCTCGAAAAAAAAAATACTCAAAAACCAAACGCTAAACGACCGGTAAAAAAGTTCTCCCCACAAACATATTATATAAATAAATATGTATGTATTTATATAACGACAATTATTATTATCACGACGAAAATAATAAAACGCGACTTTGTGCGTGCCCTTCGCACGGCGCCACTTTCGTTTAGCCTTGTCACGGCGAGCGATTATCGCACGGAGAACGATAAAATAATAACGCCATTTCCCAATGCGTTGTCTTTTGAAACGAATTTCTTTTCTTCCAACACAACATTTCCACGGGGGACGCGACCCGCGTTTCCGGAGCTCTGGATTGTCCGGGTTAGACCAAAAGCACAACGATTGCTGTCAGAAATTCACGCGTGTCGTCGTAATAGACGGGAAAACGTTAAATTAACGGCGAACAAATAATGGATAGAAAAAGCGTTCACCATTTTTTTTTCCCGAGTAAATTGAAAATGGTTAACGGTTCTCTCCGTAAAGTACCGCACTGCCAGAGATGTAGAGATGTCGGACCTCTGACATCTGAGAAAGAAAAACATTTTCAATTCCACATTCAATTTAATTGTCAATAGATAAGAAAAACGGGAGCGAAATACCTAGCTAAAGAAAAAAAATTAACATCCGGGCTAGAAACAAAACACAAAAGTCTAGGGTTTGGTACTCTTCTGGTTCCGCTTACAAAGTATACCGGGACATGGTTTTGGATTCAAAATAATAATGGATTTAGATGTATCTGCTTGAAATATGTGAGTGAATACGGTGTTTTATTTAATTGCACTGCGTAAATATTTACTTAGTTGTTTTTTGCTTTAAAACTATCATTGTTTTGAGACTTTATAGACGACAGATCGTTTATGATTATTATTCATTATGTATATAAACAATAATTGTATTGAATTGTGTGTACAACGAATTTGTACACAGATAGGAATACACTTTCTTATTGATCATATTATTTACGAGTACAATACAATGTAATGAGAGACACGTGTCTATAGAAATTTGGTTTAGATTATCATTTGAATATATATTTCTGGTTCAAAGATTCCCATCGTGCCATTACTACTTATTTATCGTTTATTTATTTATTAGCTATATAAAATTCAATGAAGTTGATACAGCCATTTTTACGAGATAACCTAATAATATAAATATTTTTATATGTACATTATTTTCGTTTATAGAAACAAACATTTTTAAAACTAAGTATAAGACATTTTAAATAGGTAATAAAACATAACTTTCTATTGTTAAGTCACTTAGTATAAATAATAAATGTTTTCAAAAATTTAAATAATTGTGATAAATATTTGTATTTAAATATAGTATAATAGTAATTTACTTAGATTCCATCCCTAATCTATTATAATAATGTTAAATTATTTCAAAATATTCAGACTCGTTCATTTCTCATATAATTGATAAAAAAATTGATTTTGTTATCACATTTGTGTAAAAACGTATGTTAAAAAACAATAATTATTAATTATCCAGAAATAAAAATTGTAACAGGATATTAAACTCCTAGTAATAATTTGTTAATTTATGATTTTGGTCTTGTGTTATTTTATTTTCAATTAAAATGTTTAATCTGGATTAACAGTAAAAATATCTCACTCTAATGATGAAATTGTGGATAATTTATAAAGGTAATAAACTAATTTCACCAGAAATGTCGTAAAATCTTGAGGATTAAACACAATAAAAAATTCAAAGGAATATTGGATGTTGTCAGATAAAGATACTTTACATCTATCCGAGTTCAATATTGTACAGTGAATAATTAATTTAATTGTACCATAATAGCTTTAATCCCATAAGTTATAAATAATAAAAAAAAAAAATGATAAGGAAAGATGAGTGATATCCTCACCCTTATTGGCTATTTTTTATTTTAGTCTTAGGTATGATAGATTCAAGTATTATACAAATTGTAAATAAATAAACAATTGAAAGTCATCAAATGCATCAAATCTTAATATTTCGATTCGATTTTAAAATTGGTTTTTCAAATATTTATAATATTTAAAAAAAAAAGTATATTATTTATACATTTTCATCGAAATAAGACAGTATATAATAAAAATAATAATAATAATACACAGTTTTATTTATTTCCGTATCAAAATTATATAATGTGGAAGTTGACAGGAAATTTTATTTCAGCGAATATCCAATAACAATTGAAGTTATAATACAGTTTATTAGATGAATAAAACTGGAAGCGCTCATTTATATCAGGTGAAAAGTTTGACGGGCAATAAAATATATCGACATTTGATTATATTTTTTTATGAGAAGATACACAGAACTATTGAATTCCAATATGACGATGACATTTCGCTGGCAGTATAAATATATAAATATTAAATTAAAAGCTATACTGTGATCTTATTGAACACACCAAAAAGGTTTTGATAAGTTTAAATTGACTATAAATGTAATTTTAAATATGTTTCAATCGTCATATCAGCAGTTTTCAGTGACCGGTATAATATTTTTAATATAAAATATAAATAAAAGCCTCAACAATATTAACAGTGTTGTTCAAATCGATCTACTTATATATGAATATCGAATACCAACAGCATAATATTTAGTATTGGCTATAGTAAACTCGTTCATTAGAAAGGAATTTTATCAACATTTTGTTTTGCGAGTTACATCGCATACGCAATTGCCAATATATTGCCTATGGCTATGTGACGATTTCTAAAATATAAAATATTGTTTATTTTATTTTTTATTATCCAAAAATATGGATTTTAATAATTACGATCGTGGTGACTCCGTATAGTCGTTACAAAAAAAAAAATGGCTTATAAAATCCCAAGGCTTACATCCCGCCCGCCGATAGCCGTTTATTGGCTTTTATCCAGTCCAAAAAAAAAAAAAAAAAACGCACATAAAAAAATATTTGTAAAAATAGTACGTGATATTATACGATCGTCTTTGAAAACAATAAGGACCTTCGTAAACCACTATCTGCAGTGATATGGCACGCTGCGAACTGAAGAGGACGATCGAGCTGGGCATATACCTAATAAAAAAGGGATATCCGCTTCCGCCGTTCAATTTCCGGCGAATAGCGATTTCAAAAATATCAAACCAATAATCACGTACACCAGTCGAAATGTTTTGTCGGCCAGAACATTATTCTCAAACGAGAAACGTACTCGTGTCGGATAAAAACGTGAGCAGAAATACGCCGGTCAACGCAATATCTCAACCATTTCACCTATTTACTTTTTTTTTTTTTCATATCCTACGAGACTAAAAGTCAGTGATTCTAATAGACATATTGCCACTGAATTATGTTTCGCTACTAAATTTTTCCACGCAATGCGATCGTTGTATTTTACCTATAACTATTTATGTTTGTTTAGATGTAAAAATCATTCGATAGTCAAATAAAAATCATACTAAAAATATGTATTGTTGTATTGTTATTGAATACGTAGTTTAGGTAATATTATACAAATTGTCTCACCACGTGCTTGATGCTTATCTTTGTATCTAACTATAAGACGTAAATAATATCATCATATAATCATATACCCGCCTCCCATCAGCATAAAAATTAAAAATTATCTGACTACAAACCCATTTAATAAATACTAGTAATTCGCTTAACGAATTATTTACATAAATCGTCTCAATAAATTGGCTCTCTTAATTTTTTTTTTTTTTTTTTTTTGAGAACAAAAAACATATTATTTATTTATTTTTTGGAGTAAAGTAAACAAAAAATAAATAAATAATTCTATAAATTATAAATGAAAATAATTTTGGCTCCCTAACATGGCATAAAAGTTTTAAAAAACCTTAAGGGAGAGTTATGAGCATTATTAAATCGTAATATTTCACATACTTATATGCGATATGACTTTTTTGAAATTAAAATATCGGTAGAGCTTCTTATAACATAATATTTTGTTACCTTTGAATTTGATACCTAATAAGTTATTTCACTTCAGTATTAGAACTAACAAAACTAAACACGAACTACTGAACGAAAATGCGTTGCACTTGACAAACACAACAAAAGCAAGTATGCTGCGAAAAAAATTTAGTATACATTTATGTATATTTACATAGTACATATATATTATAATATTATATTATACTCGTTTTGATGAAAACTAACACGGAGTGGAGCGTGAGATACAATATTTTATTCTTTTTGATAATATTCTCTGTCGTGGGCTGTAATGCAAGACTTCGCATCTACCTTTATTGTTAATAATAAACAAGTAGATTTAATATAATATACTATATATGATATTTAAATTTAAATATCTTGTAAAATACGAAAGCTCAAATAATAAGATAAATTGTAGTACTATATATCATTTAATTAAAATGTATCGTGATCAGAGAGGACCGTTTCTTATATTTCATTTGACTTCACAGGTATCGTTAAATTATATGTGCAATTTTTTTTTTATTTCTTTGAAACGCCAAATTATATATCAATCAAATTAGCTATTCCAGATGAACTTTACACTAGATGACTATTTTCTAATATAAAACTCAAACATTCCATAAAAAGCAACATACATTTTACAGCCGACGCTTTAAACGATAAAGGTTACGATATTCGTTTTCATTTGTCACGGACGAGTATATTGCACTATTACTGAGTTCTACTAGACGTTAAATTTAGAGAGAAAGATCTAAGAGGGATTACCAGAAATCCGGTGTAACTTTTAAAAAGCACAGACAACATAAATACCGATTAAAAAGCCGAAATTCACGTTTAGTCGTTTTTCTGAACGATTTAACTTAAATGTGTAATAATTATTAAATTATCCATTGTTATTATTTTACCACAAAAATAATGTATTGTGATTATAACTGTAAAACCTTAAAAATGTCTTATGATTTAAATCTCGAATTAAGTAAAAATAATACTAAATCGGTGTCACTTAATTTATTTATTCAATAAGAAAATATATCGATATCATTAATAATATTGATTTATTCAAATAATATACCTATATTTTTTTTTATATAGCATATAACGTTATTTTAACTAAAAGCTATTCGAATTTCTTATTTTTATTTTGAATCTATTATAACTATATCAACAAGATAGATATTTATTTAAAATTCTCCTTATAATTGAAAAGTCTGATACGAATTATAAATTCCGTTTAAGTTGCATTAAAGGAGCTAAATGATTGATTAAAAACATAATTTTATTACGACGTAGTATCTACGTATTATGGGCCAGTATTTAATTGTATTTCTTTATATAATTGGATTTGATAAAGCAAACCCTTTAATATATTCTGCATGCCATATGAAATAAATATAAATTAATCAAATATGTCGTTCGTGTAATTTAAAAATCCTATGTCGAACTTAACTGTGAATATAGTATAAAATATATCATAATGCATAATAATATGCATAATTATTTTGAACAACAGTTACATTATCGTATTATTTATTTGTTCGTTTGAAATTTCCAGTTTTTACTATTGTTAGTTTATCCTATTTAGAGGTATTATTAATTATAATTTGTTATGCATATAAATTTTCAATCTAATCCAACCGGGACTAAAAACGATTGAAATAAATTCCGAACACAAATTATAAATAATACCAAATACTATGCCGTTCCGTTGCAATAAATCATACAGTGGTTGTACGTTTTGTTTTTATTTTTATTTTCGTGAGCTTTGTATATTACTTTGATAATAAATATTAGCCGATTTTTTTTTGCCTGGTAGGACAAATGCATAATACTAAAATGGTCATTTAATAAAATCTAAAACGGAAATTAGATGTGTGTAAAAGAATATTTACATAATGTTTGAAAATTCCGTCGTTTCTCACCACTATTGGGAATTACCTTAAGTGTCTGCGGGGAGAGAACGTGCAGATAAATGCAAGCTATTTGCACCCAGGGAACGAGTACGAGTAACGAATAAGTAATGTGCCCGAGGTAGAAATGATCAAAATATTCCCAAGGCGTACGAAGGAATTCTAGAGCTCAATACTCGGTGTTATGCAGATTTCAAGAGGTCAAACGGATTTACCAAGAAACAGATTATACACATGCATTCGGAATTCAATTATTTTGGTTCCGTTATTAGTTTTTCTCGTACCAACTATAATTCTGAAAAAAGGCTCAGCCCTGAGCACAATATTAGAGTTTTAAAATACTGGAGGTCGATTGAACTAAAATTAAAATCAACGGATTTAAATAGTATGTTGGAAATAATTTTGATCTATGTCGAGACAAAAATAAAACTACAATATTTTCGAACACTTGCGTGTGGTTTATTATTGATTGAAATGCTTTTCAATAAAACACTTCATAATAGTATTTAATTTAAGTCCTCGTTGTTCTGTCTATTTATTTGATTAATATTATTTACAAGAATAACAGCACACATATTATAATGTATTGTGTGCAGTGTGTGTGATGTATTTATGATATCATGTGATATCAAAAAAGAATGTGTAAAATATTTGTAGAGAAATAACTTGACAATTTCACATCAAGCAAAAAGTTGTAACATATCATTTTATGAAAGCTTTTACTTAGTACTATAATATCATAATATGTATTAATAATAGCCGAATTAATTACATTTTTAGAAGCCTTTGTCATGTTCATTTAATCAAAAATTCATTGTTGGATAATATACCAACGTATTCGTTGAGTATTATTCATCGCCAATTGGATATTATCCCTTACTATATGAAAAATATATGAAACAAATAAATAATCTACATAATAATATCGTAATAATAAGTCTTGTTCCGCGAACATTTACTATTATCATCGGTACAATATTATTATTACATGGATAATATTATATAATGCACATATATATATTACAACGCTTACTAAGTAGCAATATATTTTTTCCTATGTATATATTTCATGTTAAATTTTATTTTAGTGTTCATAAAATTAAAAATCATATTTTTATTATTTAAATTTATAAGCTTTTTTGGAAACGATTATTACTCGGAAGGTCAGCTTTAAAATTGATTATTTGCTGTTGGTTACAAGCTTACATATCGATTGTATTAAAAAATTATTAGAATTTTGTAATTATTAATCGATTTTTTTTTTTTTATCCGTTACGAAGTTTCTATAGTTTTTATATAGTTGACAAGTATATAAATTAAAATCATCTGAAATAATATCAACAGTAATAATGATTAAATTGAAAAAAAAAAGTCCAAGGATAACTTACTAATGTCAAACTATGAGATAAGTCGATGAGTTTTTAATTAATAATTTACGTGCCTTCATTTGCAATGAGCATGATAGGGTATTTCATAATCTATTACGTGATTATAATGTACAATATTGTCATTGATACGTTTTATTGTTTGCAATATGATAGCTGTGTTTCGTTTTGTAAAAGTTTTTCATGTTATTAGTTCACTTATACAAAACTCAAATAATTTTACTAAAACAATACAACTTGGATTTAATTAATAGATAGCTCGTTTAGATATTATATCTTGTTATTTTTAATTTAATACGTTGCAAACATCTATCTAAAAAAATCTTCAATCAGTTTTTTTTAAACTTTAATTTATTCCATTTTTTAAAATTGCTTAAAGTAATACAGTTTTAATTTTAATCAAATTAATTTGTTTGTTATTTTTTTATAATTCGGACAGTATTTACATTAAATGGTAAATGTTATAAAAAATATATTAAAAGAAAATGTAGTTTGAGTTACCAGATTGTTCGTTTTAAGGAATTCAATGAAGTTGATTTCTCGGCTGTGTCCACAGTCCACATCGGGCACCCTCTAGAGATTAAACTATGTTCGTGGAATAACGGAATTTAACAATGTTGGGAAATTCTTAAAGCACGCCTTTGACTAATAGTCTAGAGTTACAATGCGTCACGTCTGGACTCGTGGTGTCTCGGTTAATCAAATACAAATGTGTCAAATTAGAGTGCCTTAATATTTTTTTTTTTTTGTTTATTTTAACAGCCGATAATCAACTAATATCATTTATCGAAGAACATTACCTTTATTATCATTGATTCTTTGTTTTATTTCACAAATGGTTGTTGAAGTTTGTAAATTACACCCAAATTAGTCAGATAGTAAAAAATGTATGATAAATTGCGTCGAGCATTTTTCAATTTCTTAAGTTAGAAAAGTAATTTTCTCGCATCGTATCAAACTGACTTTTAATTCATCAATACATATTTTAAGCACTATGATACATTTATTGGTGTAAAAGACGAATATTTATTTGATTAGTAATCTAAAATTTACATTAAAGTTAATAGTATGGACGGCTCTCGTATAGGACTCTTATATAAATCCCAAAAGATGAATCCACAAAAAAATATTGAAAATAATGAAATAAATCATCGAGTAGAATGAAACTAATATTACTAGGCCTCAATAAGTAAAAACTATGTAGTTTAGTACTATTATTTACTCTATATATAATTGGTTTAATTAAAAATAAAATTGAATGATCTACCTAAAAAATATTGATTAATAAATACAATTATAATGGAGAATTATTAGTAACATTTCTTCTTAAATTTTTCATTTCAAGCAAATCAAACAAATATATGATTAAAAGATAATTTTGGTTATTGCCACGTATCATCTGTATATAAAATGAAGTTACAAGGAATTTTTTAATTTTCATTCGTTGTAAATATACATGCCTTATCCAATACATTAGTTGTTGCAGTTTCATTATTGGTTTTTTTACTATACTATAATTGTAATAAATGATAATTTTAATTTTAATTCATCTATACATTTTGGTAAATCTAAAACTGTATATAGTATTTTATTGATTATTATGTAATATATTTCCTTCATAAAAATCTAAACAATCCATTAAAAATAAAAATTTGGTTAATTATTACATATCACTTATGAACTATTTACAGTATACAGGTACAGATGATATAAGTTTAAAATATTTTTTTATATATTTTTCTAATTTTAAAGTAACATATTATTGAATTTGTTTTTAATTTTTATATAGTATCACATGAATATACCCACTTGATATTGTGATATTCTATTTCAGGTAATTTTGTCATATTATATATTATTAATTTAAATATACTTATTGAATTAATTGTATTATTTTAAATATTAAAAAAATATATTTTAACTACATTATAACTACATTATTTACCAACATAATGTTATACAATTTGATGATGTATTTTAAACTATTCATATTATATAAAAATAAAAGTACAGTTATCATATATAAATACAGTTTTATACACATAGTGTTTGCATACTAAGAATACATTTTTTTGTTATAGTTTTTTTAAATTTATTAACGAGTATTGAAAAATACATAAGACATACCTTCCATGATTTAGACACGTTCATAGTATTAGATTATGATAAAGTCTAAATTCGACAACTGAAGTATTATTATTATTATTTTTTTTAAAAAAATTTACTCAGCTGTAGATTTCAAAAATTATGTTTACTTAAAACATCCTGGTTACTGAAGCTAACGCATTATGGTAACTGGTGCGTTCCAACGGCATTCCCCTGTTATAGACAACAAATACAGTCAGATATTCTATTCACGAATTTGTTTACGCAAGTGAATATAAGTGTGTATACCAAAATTATAGAGGAATAAAATTTATTGGCATGTTGACATAGCCAGGTCTTGAAGTAAAGTTATACGGATTTCCAACGCCACTCGTTCTCTTTTACCCCTTTCTCTACGCGTATCCTGTGAACTTCCAACCCTCCGATCCTTAACATACCTCCACATCCCCACCAACGATCTGAACTCAAACCAACCCACCATACACCCTGGGTTTTAATGTGAAGTATCGAACTTAGACCATTTGGCGGGTTTATTGTTCTGCAGCTATTACCAACACAATAGGAACGTTTCTTATTGTTTTATGCTGGAAAATAATAACGACACGGAATGCCTTACCGACCCCTACCCACTTCACTTAGCTCGAAATTGACGAAAAAGCTCGCCAGGAAACCCTAAAACTTCGTTAATTACTCATAATACTATTGGATTTAGATGACGTAGCGGGTAGAGTAGTGGAGAAGCAGACGAAAGAACGACGATGACCCTTTTTGCGAATCTCCTAAGTATAAACAATTTTTTTCAATCTCGTTGAAAAAAAGTATTGTTGTAAGTTAGATAGACTTAACAATGTTAACAGCTTTTTTCAAATTAAATTTACAGTTTAGATGCTTTTCAACTACAAAAAATATATTTATATATAATAAAACACAATCATTTCGTTAAAATGTTATGCCGAATAAAATTTAAAAGCAATAAACAACGCATTTAAAAATAAAAAAAAAAACAGCGAATTGATGAACTATACTTTTTAATAAAATTAATTTTATAACCATATTCATTGGCTATATTAAAACGATATATTATAATTGTAAATCTATAAACATTTTTATCTCGAGTATCAATTTATTTCAAAGGCGGCGTTGGTAAGTATTATTTTTTTTTTCTCTTAAAACAATTTTATACACATTTGCATTTTTACTATAATTCGTAATCGAATTTATAACTATAACTCTAATAAAATATTATAATATAATTTCGACTATTGCTAATATTATATCTTATTTAGCTGCAATATTCGTGTGTGTTTTATAACGAAATACAATTTTAATAATATTTTAAAGGCGACGTAATAATTTAACCATAAATAACGGTTCGGATTTCATATCATCTTTTCTTTTAAAATTCCTCCCACGCACAATATTATTTTTCACTAAAACACGGAGTAATGAAATGCACTTAAATACTTTTAGGATAGAATACCGAATAAAATATGTATGTCCGCCAATGTTTGTTTCAGCGTATTATTTAAATTCTTCGCGTAGACGTAATGTAGGTATTGTGGCTGCTGGGCAAAAACGTGGACATTATTGCCCACTGGGCAGGTCAAACGGATAAGCCGTCCGTTAACATATTGAAACCGGCCCGGATTTAAGTATCAAAGGAAATCCGACATTTATACATTTTAACCAAATAACGTCCAAAAATTATTACACATAACCCACAACATTAAGTCCCTACCCATTAAATTGGCACGTAATCTTTGGATTTAGTGAAATACGGCCAATCACCACGACGTCGAATAATGTAATTATACCCGTTGCAAATTAAAATTTAAAAATACATGTTTTATTCTATTTAGTTTTTTTTTTTAATTTTAAGACGCTCTACAAAAATACTTAGAAATAAAAATAATTATATTATATTGACAGCTGTTTCTGTTCAGGAATATCTTAAACGATATCTTATTAATATTACTTCGTAATAATGTGTATAACACCGGTTTCGTTAAATATCACTAAGGCGCAATTAAGATATAGCTTTAGTTTGTGTCCCACGTGAAAACTAAGCCAAATATACATAACATAATAATATGGTGTACTGGACTTAATCCCTTATACACATTAATGGGGTGCTTTATATTAGGGTTCAAAACCAAACCAAAATTTACCGAAAGTGTTCTATAGTTGAATGAAAAATGCTCAGAGAAGCGGTTCGTCCCGAAATTTGTAGTGAAATAGTGGTATGCGAAATTGAATTGGAATTACTCGGTATTTCGGTAATACGTAATACGATTTTGTCGAATGTAAAGAAAACAATTCGACGGACACAAGCATATCTTTAAACTATATTGAAACAATCCGTAGAACTTTGTCCTTATTTAAACAGATTATCTATAAAAAAAACGAATAATGTCGATGTGAATCAAAGGTGTAAGTTGTTAACCATATTGTTTTTATGGTCTCATTTAAATAGGTCAAGCGTATGGTTTTCTAACAAAAACAATTAGATACCCTAACAATATTATCGTTACTGTTCAAAATTAATTATGAAATAATTATATTAATAGCATATTAATTAAATTCTTTTAATTTGTTTATATTATTTTATTTATATTAAGTTGGTTATTTAGAAATGATTCATATGAAATAAAATTTAAGAAAAATAAACATTGATAAATGAGTATTTACTGACCACGTGAATGAAAATCATGTTCAGTTTACAGTTATAATTTTTACATATGCCTGAAACCATATAACATAACTCAATGAAAATTCTATATTAGTATACATATATAAATGCACACTAAAAAATTATTAACTAATGGCATAATTTAAAAAATATGTTTCAGTAAAAAGTTATATCATTAGAATATTTTTGAAATCTCCACACAAATGATTGTTACACATACTATATAATTCAATTTTAGAGTAACGTCTTTTAAAGTTTTAAATTAAATAAAGCATAATAATTGCTAAAGTTATTAATAAACGAATGATATAAACTGTCTACACATTATTAATGGTCAAAAATAATTTAATTATAAGTACATAATAACAATATTGTTGTCTTTGAAAATTATATTATTTTTATGGTAATTGTCATTATACTTTGTCCTATACTTTTAAAACATAATTTATTGGAATGTTAAAATATTTTCTTTCATTTTTTTTATTAATTTATTTTTTTTTGTTTAATGGTATACAAAAGTTTATGTTTCATTATATTGTAAATCAAAGAAGTTAATGTACAAAACTCAAAGAAGACAATTGTAATTTTGACGTAATAGCCTTAGGGATATACCTGATTTTTTTTCTCCAAACTATCCACAACACTATTTTCTAGTTTTGGAACAAATTAAGAACTTGTCCTCAACAAAAATTGCATTTGCGAAATTTAATTTTAAACAACGGTAGTTTTACGTGGGCAGTGATATTATGTCTATGACATTTGATTAAAGAAAAAAAGAACTCCAAACACTTGTTAATAATATGCAAGTTTGATTATTCAGTTACAACGAAAATTGTTTATAAAAAGTAAAATGTTTAATAAACGTCAATATCAAAATAACTTGCATATTAACTTGTCATTTTGTTCATTGGCTATCTTAATTCAAAATAAAAGATAATTCAGTGTTTACTAAAAAAGTATAAAATGTATTTTTATGTTCAAAAAATATGCTTCAATGTATTAAATTAACTCATTGTATTAAACCACATAATATTTATTTTTAATTTAGACAAATAAAAAAATCTCCAGTAAATAAATCATTATACTCATGAATTCTAAATAGGCGTAAGACAATTTGTGTTTTTTTATTAAATCCAATTATTTTTTAGGCGACTAAATACATTAATCTTAATATAAACCTGGAGCAAAAGAAACCAAATTCCGTAAACTAATTTAATACAATCTTAAATAATGCAAATAAAATTGTTTAATTGGCTAATAACGCTGTTAATGCTACAAATATACATATATAAAAAAAAAGAAATGAAAAGAAAAACTGAAGCAAAAGATTAATTAACATAATTAAAAATACTCTTGCAAAACAATATAACTGGAACGTCATATAATATTTTAGTCATTTTATAAATATAAATAAATAATGTTATAACGAGTATACGTACTTGTTGTAAAATTATTCATACTAAATAATTAATTTATCAAAATATTAAAATTAAATATAATTTGTTATTTAGTAACCAAGTTTTGTTGCTAGCAATATTTTTTTTAATTGAACATACAGCTGCTAACGAGAGACAATATTTTTATTTAGGATTTGGTTATTAATGGCAATCCTTTATTTTGTATTATATTCAAGTGGAAAAATAATGATTATCTCAGCGTATCGTTCGTCAAATACAAATAACAATGATAATAATTATAATAAACACATAGTATAAATGTATATTACGTGAAAATATCAAGTACCTATATTATGCATGTGAAAATTAAAAAAAAAAAAAAATTCCTTATATATTATAATGTATATCTCTCATGAACGATGTCATCGGTATTCTCACATTTATCAGAGCATTTTTGATGTTGATAAGAAAAAAAATAATATGACAGCTACCTACAATGCACTTCTATGATTAAAATTGGAGCACACCTGTTTTCGCGTCACTACATACGAGTTTTATGACACCTGCAAGAGCATATGTCGTTTAGTTTATTGTTTTTTTCCCTTCATGTCGCTAACATTTCAATTTGTCTGCGTTTTCCTAACTATTTATTACTATTATATATATATACAATTTGGCCTTCTTTATTATTTTTTACAATACATTTTTTTTTCGCTTTTGTTATTTATTTTATTTTTAAGCCATTAACATTCCATACACTCGAGGCTGATGAAAGTCTTGATTGTGTTTTTCCGCCTTATCAACATGCATATACGAGGCGTCTAACTAATCCTAAAAAGACTCTTTTGTGTTATTTATTTTTTCGTTATTTTCAACACGGTGTCATAAGAACAATATGAAATTTAAGCAGGTACCACCATGAATACGCCTAGTAGAACATCAAACGATCGAGTATATGGACGACGAGACAAGAGCATATTAAATGACAGAGTTAAGCAAAAAAAAAAATAAATAAATAAATAAATAATATGAATTTTTATATTTATCTAAAAAATAAATCAAAACTGCAACAGTTACCACTGTTTAATTAAACAATGGCACCAGCTTGTTCAAGCTCCATTGGTTTTGCATTTCATTTAATTATATATGCTGTTATTTGTATAAAATTATTTAAATTTCCATTATTCATCCGAATGCTATATGCAAATAAATATGTATAAATAAAATTATCCACACTAAATACCTAAATGTTTTAACTTACTACATCCAATTGAATAAAACATATAAGGTTATTAATAAGCCTACGTCAATAACATCTTAGTAACATTTTCACATCCTATTCAAAATTTTGAAAAGAAAATATTTCTTCTAAAAATAATTATACATAATTTAATGCTGATCAAAACGTTTACTTCAGTATACTAGGTTATTTTGATAAATAAAACGTTATATTTTACATCATAAAATCAATAAAATTAATTACTAATTGAGATATTAATTATAATTTATAAACATGAAAATAATAACTAAGAAATATTTAACGATATTCAAATTTTAAACACCTGGAATAATCACAACTATTCGTCAATTTATTTCAACATTATCATCATTATTATTTTTTTTTTTTTTTTAATTTATATTTTCTAACAATAAGCACATATCTCAAGAACAAAAATATTTACACCAACTAAATAACAAAGAACTAGTTGTACACAGTTTTGACTGCGATTTATGAGGGCCCATTCGCTGAATACATTTTTATGTCCCAGTCATTTGCTTTGTCCGGAAGTGGTTTTGGGGAATGAAATCTAGGTTTTATATTATCACCTCTTTCTCCTGGAAAAAAAATTGAATGAAAGACCATTGGTATCCTAATACTATTTGCTTTATCTATGTCGTAACTTATGATCCTCCCTTATCAAAGATTAATAATCATGTATAAATGTATAGTCAATCATAGAAACAATATATTTTATCAAAATGTTTCTATTCTATTTTTATTTTAAACCCACAATGTTGAATTTAATATATTATACATCGTGATTTATCGTTCAATTAAACAAAATTATTTATTTGTTGTTTTTTCTTAGTTTTAAATGTTATGTATAAACAATAAATGTAACCAAAATCTTTAATTTATTTAATATAATATCAATACAGATTATAACTATTAAAAACATGATGATATAGAATATATTAAATTTATATGTTTTAGATTCTGAACGGAGTGATAAATGTATAATTTTACAATTATGTGTGTTTTTTTTATTTTTGTGTCTGTCATCAAGTTATGGAGTAGTAAAAGTACTTTGATTTTCGACTTAAGCCCTTTTCTGAAAATGAAATTGAATTCAATTGGTACATTGGGGGGTCAAAAGTAAGAAATTTCCAGTAGTTTTCAAAAGCGTCAGGAAAAACCCTGAAAAAGTAACGGAAAAACGGGAATTTTCGACAAAATCGATGTTTTTGATTTTGCTGTAACTCAAAAACGAATCATTGTAAATACTTGAAATTTTCACCAAATGTTTATATTAGCTTTATCTATTTACGATTGAATTTTCAAAATATTTAGAATTTTTCAAACTGTTTATAGACCATTAAAATGTACTATCTTTCTAAATTGATATTTAGCTGTATATTTATAATACATTGCATCATCCTCATGTAATAAAGAACAATTTTACTAGTAAATATTGAAAATAATAACCGCAAAGGTTAAAGTACGTATGAAATAGAGTTGTTATAATTGTAAACAATATTTTATAATATAAATTAAATGTTAGAACTGCATCTAACAATTATATCAAACATAATGACAAATAAAATACACTAAAAGCATAAAATAAATATGAAGTACGGTATGGTTACATTCGTTTATCCTATAACCGAGTAATATATATATGTACCCTGATAATTTTATATTTATTATATTCGAAGAAAAAAAGTACATTATTGAAATAATAGGTAATACTTACTTAAGCAGTACAAAATAATTAATGGAACTTAAACACACTGTTTGACGTTCAGAAATATAAATATATTTTTTTTCGTTTTTACATTATTCTTGCCTTAATACCACTGGCCTAATACCTTTGTATTGTACGTGCAATACAAATTTATAAATTTTAACCTATAGGTACATTTTATTGTTTAATAAAGGTACACGATAAACAAAACCCCCTGACACCGAAGTGTTAGTTATGTAAGTAAAATTAATGTCACCTGGACAAAAGAGATAGTGCAATGTTATTTTAGACTTGAGTTAATATCAAATTAAATATATAGTGATTTTTAGCGCCAAAGTTTGATATTGTATTAAATGCTGTACATTTAAATGTGTGTTCTTAAATTTGTATAATTTATGATTTATAAGTAAAAAGGGGAATCGCATTAATTACTACAAATAATTTACTTAAATATTTAACAGAACAATGTGTAATAAACATTGAATAAATTGTTTATTAATACACGCGTAAATACTAAATGTTTATATATAATATATGAATAAATATAATATACTGCATGAGATTAACACCTCTGATGACAAAACGTGGATTTCTATCATTTAAAATCAATAATTTCGTAAAAATGAAAGAACAAAAATAAGGAAGAAAAAAATAAAAAAACCAAGTATTATACATAATATTCCATACTGTCGGTGAACATCCTAAAGCCACTGAATAAAATTTAAATCCCGAAAAAAAGGTAAAATGATGAATGATATCATGTAATAACTAAGAGTTAAATCCTTCTTACTGGTATTCACATTGGCACAGTGAAATTCGCAGTCTACATTTAAGTCTATCGATATATTTTTGACACTATTATGATAATATATCATACGTATTGAGAAAAATATTGCTGTAATTATATTAATATAGATCTATACGGGAAAGGATAACGTGAAATCTGCTATAGCTTCAGTAGTATATAAAAAATATTGGGTTAAAATAGCAATAATAATAGTGGTTTCGGAAATACGAATGGGAAATTGTATTTGTAGTCGGTTGTCAGGCCTAATCTCGTTTGTCGATATTTACACGACTGACAACGTAAATTGGACGTCTGATATTTCACTGAAGTCGTGAAAAACACACAAATAAATTGACATTGTTCACCAGTCGTTTGCTTTATATATTCCGACTACACGTCTGCAAAGGTCCTTTTTGATATTACATTATACTATAGTGTTCATTATTTAGTCCATACACACTATAGATCGAACAACGAACCCTTTACATTGTATTACCCTCAAAGGATAATAAATGTGCGTGTACGTTTCCATAAGGTTAGTATAGAGTAAAAAAATATCAGTGATTTTTTAATAATAAAAATTATTAGTTTCAAATCAAAAATTATTTTTAAACAAAAATAATTTTATTATAATTGAGTTGAGCAAACAATCCTACAACGTTATCTTCTATTTATCTCCATTCTCCGTCTTAAAACTCGATGTTGTATACATGTTCCAAAACCTGACATATAGCGAGAGTTCTAAGGAGTTTTTGGTATACTGGCGAGATAAATAGTTTTATTTTCGACTCGACTCACGATTGGTCTAGAAACCATCTGTGTCCACTGTCCATAAGTACTTTTTTGTATAGCTATCGAAAAAATAACATCGATCGACAAAATGTAGAAAAAAAAATTTGAAAAAAAAATCAAATATTCACGTAGCGAACACTTTTTAATCACGTTAGTATTATCTACACAATGCAATTTGATACGCTATTATTTCCTGTTAATTGCTTAACCGTAAATAAGAAGATTTAATTTTTGATTGAAATTTAACACTGCGACATACTTTATCCACATGTTTTTGTTCACACGTACACATAGGTAAATGTATACAATAAGTACATTAAATTGTATGTAATCTGATTAAACATTGTCATTTAATATTAAGTCCACAGGATTCGTTTTTATCACCAAAAGCTAATTCCAACAGATCTGAAAGGAATGCTTTGTCAAATGATCACTCGTCTGATTCAAACAATTTTTTTTCTCGCACAGAAAGCTTGTAAAATATTACCGTATTGTATATTATCGAATTGGCAATAAAAATAGCGCAATGCAGATGCAAATTAAATTATTATTTATTAGTTATCAAACAAATATGTAAATTACTAAATAATTTTTATATTATTACTTGAATGTTCTTGTTGTACATCATAGATTTTATAATAATTAAAAACACGTATACACATAAAAAAAATGACAGCATTTAAAATGTATTCATTCTATTAAAATATTTACATTTTAACACGAAAAAAAATCAGTACGTTTCACAAAATAAAAATAAAAAAAAAACATTCATTTTTAATGTCCCCCTACTTTACTTTTATTTCCAGTGTGTGCGATTCAAAAGTTTTTAATTGTCCATACTGTGTGCCTAATATAATTTATTATTAAATATCGAAAATGTTTTTTGAGAAAAAATAAATAAATTGTCGTAATTATCAATAGAATTAATCGCATTATATTGCTTGTATCGAAATGTTCTTGTCTAAAAGTGGTAAAATATATATGCAAGAATGTTTTGAAAATTGGATCTTTTAATATAAAAACTCTGTATCATTACATCCCGGATGTATAGGAATTGTAAAAATAAAATATAAAACTTTTCTAGCACTCGTACTACTCTTCTATTTCTTTTGTCTGAAACTCGTTGTTTCACTTTGTATTAAAGTTGCAGTGGTAATATATATGCATCGTCCATGAGAAATTCTCGATTTAGAGTGGGGACAGGCTGATTGCGAAATATTGCGCGCCTGCAGGTCTAAAATAGATAGTTGCTTATCTTATCGTACAGCAGCCTCTCAGCCTCTCAAAGAGCGCCACCAGGCTTTTAAATAATTAACGTCAACCTTTATGGGGTACATCTGAGGTCCCCCAAGTCTAAGCGACACTTCTCTGTTCCCTTACGTGCGAATCTCAAACATGATGCGGTAGGCACACACGAATAATTTACGAACACTATACATAATAATTAGTATTATTATAATTATTGTATATTATGTGACGACAGTTGAATACTGTTTATTGTTAGAAGTGCATTTTAGTGGAAATTCCACTTTCATATTTGTTCTACCTTGAATTGTGTATTTCCTCATTAAACGACATTATTTATTTTAATATATTATTTGATGCGTCATGCAGTTGCAATAGTACACCACATAAACATACTATGTATGTAGATAACTAAGCATGTACATTTTAAACCCAGAGTTTATAAGAATTTTCTTAGTTTTAAAGTATATCTATGGTGGACCGTAGTGGATTTGAAGAAAATAAGTCATTCAACAAATACCACATTAGCTCAATACAATTATTACCTAGGTGAAAGGTAAATGTTTCTTTTTTTAATAAATATTTTTAGTTCAACTACTTGCACTCTGTAAAATTCAATATGAAAATTGGAACTATTTTCTAAATGATATTATTATGAGATATTAATTTTGAACGATAGGTTTTATTAAACTTAAATTCAAAAACCCGAATATAATTTGACTGTACAAAGGTTCTTGCCTTCTATTTTTATTGTAACTTGGGTGTTATTTGTAATATTTACAACCGTATACTGTATTATTTAGGTACAATAAACGCAAATACACGTTTTAATAATAAAATACTCGTTTGAGATGTACCTAATAGTAACTACACAGTCAATGCATACATCACACGTTATTTTAGTAATTTTTGGACCGAATAATCCGCTTTTGTTATTATTTAAAAATAAATTATCAAATCTAAGACCCCATGCATATATGAACCTAGTTAATGAATGTCTATATGTGCTCCATTAAATAATTATGTAACCGCTAATAAGATGGTATACATTGTTTAATTTGGTATTAAATCGTACTTGAATATTTTTTATAAAAAATGTAAAAATAGATTATATAGAAAATAAATTCATGTATGACATTTTCTATATTGTAAATTACTGTTATAACTAATAATTATTAATTATACATGCATACAGTTATAAAAACATATATATATATAATTCACTATTAACCGTTAAAAATGGCTTCAGTTGGGTATAATGTTCACCGGATGTCATGGTAAAAACTAAAATATAATTTATTTCAACCGAGTATAACTACAATCTCCGAATTGTATTAACTTTCCTTGATCCACTTGAATGAATGAGCTGTACAATTCAAAAGAAGTTATTAAAACTTTTTAACTTGTTTGTTTTTATACATTTTCATAATAAAAAAACCCCCGAAACAGGTAGTTACTATGTTTTATAACAATAACTCTAAAATCACCAATGTACAATATTACAATATTACATTTCTAATTATATAAGGAAATTGGAATATACAAGTATATTTATCAATTATATCCAGTTAATATTTTCATAGGAAGTTGTGAATCTGTAATAAATTTAGAAAATTATATTTAAAACTATTTAAGAATTTAAGATGAATAAATCAAACCGATAAGCCATTATTAACTTCAGATCAAATTGATTGAATCATAACTTTTATTTGATTTAGTCTAGTCTTACAAGTTTAAGTTTAAAATAATTTATTAGGTGCCTATTTCAATAAAATTAGTTGTACACGTAGGTTAAATATAGCACACTAGTAAACTCATGCACGAATTAACCTTTTTGAAGCAAACTCAATATTATTTGAAATAAATATTGTATTTACGCAATCTTGTTTTTTTTTTCTTTTCAAAAAAACTAATGGGCAATAAAAACGTTGATATTTTAATAATATGATCGATTTCAATAATATTGTGCATAATAGAATAGATACTAAAACAATATAGTTGGTAATTTATTATCAGCATAATTCGTAACATGGCGTGTTGTATATGCAATATATGTACACACTTTTCGTCAATATACTCATAATATAACATATAAAAATAATAGTTACATTATAAAATAAATTTAATGTATAATACAATCATCTATTGTTTTCACTTCATCACTTGTCTCTTAATACGTTCGTGTCTGACTTTGAAGTATATAAGACATTTTACAATGACCCAAAAGAAAAATAAAAGAAGCCAAGTGGTGTCAAAATCTGACAGGTCAATAAATTCGAATCACACTATCCACATTCATAAAATTCTTGATCTAAATTATCTCCGACTGACGTCGACAAAAAATTCAGTAATGCACTGAAAATGTACAACCATCTCGTTTGAATAATATAATATTATTTTATAAAAATATCCTATGTTATGTATTTTTAATGACCAGTAATATTAATGGACGATTGTTTTGAAGAATTTTCGAGCGTTTTTTTACAGTTAAGTATTTTTTTTTAATTTTATTAATTTTTATCAGGACTTTATAATAATGTTTAAATCGAGTAAAAAAGAATGTTGAAATATTATTATAAAATCCTGATAAAAATTTATAAGATTAAAAAACTCAACTATCTTGTGAAAATGTTTAACAAAACAATCTATTACCGGATAATGAGTAATGAGTATACTACGATATAGTGAGGTACACTGAGGATTTTACCATGGTGATACTCGAGCACAACTAAGTTATGTAAAATAAAATGACCGGTAACCGGTGTGCATGTATATAACTTAACGATACGAAATTATATTAATTACCGGTGCAGATCGAATATGATCGAGGGTAGCAATAGTACATATTATACTAGTAATATAATAATATAACGATTTATGTGAAACATAAATACAGCAGACAATATTTGAGAGCAGATAGAGAAGTTCCGATCATCCACTAGAATTGGTTTATAATTATATAAAAAGCAATAATTACAATAATAATAAAAATAATATTATGACAACCGGATTTAGACATACTACGCGTTTATTTTTCAAATTATTGTTTATTATACATTTTTGAACAATATTTATCTAAATTGTTTTTAATTTTTATGTAAACCAGTAATAATTGTATTTTCCGTGTATGTTGATATCATTATATGTCAGTTTAATAGTATTGATTATATTTCGAGTGATGGTACATTAATACTTAGAGATTCACTAAAATATAATTTGGCTTAACGACAATATGGGTCTGCTTATAAATGTTTTAAGTGTTTTTTTTTAAAAAAACACACTTTTTAGAGGTTTAAAAAATCCAAAAACATTATCACAGCTGTAGATTAAAAACTAAGTACTGTTAATACTTCAGAACAGTAATTTTTTAAACAACCTTATTAGTCGTTTTCAAGAATAAAGTTTAATAACCGTAAAAAAGCTACAAAAGCATTTTTTTTAACAAATAATGTCGACTGCTTGTGGCTTATCCAAGCTCAGCTAATAACAATTTATATTATATTATCAATGCTTTTAGATTTAAAATGATCGTAATTTTTTTTAACATTTATTATCATAAGGTTATGATGTATAAAATGCAATTTAAAAATCTTAATTGAACTCTTACAAGTAAGTACGTGCACAATACGGAGTTTATAGGGTTCAACCTCTGTATTGCTTTTTTTGCATCTAGGTCATTAACAACTATTGGGTTTATCGAGTTAAAACAAATTTTACTTTGCTAGACTCCTGAAGTATAATGTATGATCGAAAAACTATAACTAATAAACACTTTTCATATACTTAAGAAATTCAGTATGAATATTCTTGTTTATAGTACTAATTTTTTTTTTTCATAACTCTTCCCTCTACCCTGTCCTAATGATACAAGGAAAGTATAGACCTATACTCATATACATATATGTATATCGAAGGGATTTGTTTAATCCTATTTTAACGTTTAAATTGTTTATATTATAATTGCAATTACAATAATATTTAACGCGAAACGCTAAAAATAAATATTATATGTGTATAGGATATCGAATATTATATTGTAGATTGTGAAATTTAATAATTTTCAACTGGACTTACTCTAATAAATTTAAAAATTCACGGAGCCCAAAATCAGATCAATAAAAATAATATTTATTATTAAAACAAGGACATTATTATTTTATTTTTATTTTTAATATTCAAGTATCTACTAGTTTTCTCTAATAAATATTTTTTGTTCAAGTTTTTATTTAAATAAAAACCAAATAAAAATACAATATGTAGAAGAAATTTAGTTTCCTTTTATTCAACGTGCATGTATTTATTAGCTACCAATGATAATAATAATAATTTATAAGCATTTAATTAAATATAACTTTTGTATGCTAATAATGTAGTATACATTTTCAAAAAGAATAAAATATGCCAATATGATTTTGTTTAAAAAAATAAAAATAAAATAACCTGTTTAAATGTCTATTTATAACTATAATGATTTACCGGGACAAAAGAATGCCTGAGTTTAAATATTATAATATAATACGAACTCTTCAGGGAAACGATTTACCCCACAATGGAATTTCAAAGTTCTATTTAATAACAGAGTTATTAGAAAGTCTTTTTTAGCACAAAGCATGATTCTTTTAAGACATCGTCTTGAAAGTACAGATAAGTTAGAAGTTTGATCAGATGTTCCCGATCTTATGTAAAAAAAATCTTTAATTAAGGATGGGATTAAACTATTCAGAATTTTCTTCTTGAAGAAGACATCTAAAAAAGGAAAAGAAAAAACACGTTTGATGATTAATTGTTTGAAAAGTTAGAGCAATGTATATTGTGTTTATTATCCTTCAGTATTTAATGAAATTACGTGTACAAAAGTATTAAACAATTATTATTTTTATTATTCAAATAATAATAAATTATTATGTCAAAAAATTAAATTTATTGTTTGAAATAACAATATAAAATCGAAAAAGTGAAATAAAAAAAACAAATAATGTTTGTAACTACTGTTATCCGAGCTTAAAGAATTTTATATCAAATTAAAACTGTCACATTAAAAGGCCTGTAAAAGTCACCATTAACAGTTTTATTGATTTTCTCTAACGTACATTTTAATTAAATACTTTTAATTTTACTTTCGTTTAGCATCAAAACGTATTCAAGTTTCAGTTTATTTTATATTCTCGAAATACATTTTTCTGTGAATCTATTTCTTGTGTATGTAGAATATGTCATCAATGATTTTTCTTATTTCCAGTTTGTTTTCCTGTGTTTACATTCAATAATTTCATTTCATTTTCACATGACTCTTTGGCCTTTTTTGTTTCTATTTACACTTGATGCAAGGACAAGACTTTCTTTCAAACCCATCCAATCTCTATTATGTGAGATATATGTCTATAGGAAAGAAATACGCGATAATAGAACTCCCTATCGGAAATGTCATAAAAACATTAAAAAAAAACGAGGTGTCTGTGAACTTTTTATTTTTTTTTATATGGCTCAATTCATACTTTTATTAGAATTATTGATACCTTAAATAATAAATAGATTATACCAAATATTAAAATTATAACTTTTTTTGATACCTATTTTGATATTTTATGAGCTAATATATTTTGTTAACTTTAATTTTTGATAAATAATGATCAACTCGAATTTAAATAAAACCAAACACTGAATACCAATGAGTCCATATTCACTTAACATCATTCAATTTTAAAACCGGACTGCTGTGGCCTGTGAATACTGTTACCGAGAGTTGATAACAGACTCGCAAACAGTCTGGAAAAAGTAGTGTACGCCGAGGCAGCTTGAAATTAAACGCCATAACTCATTTTCTCATATGTATTCAACAGATACCTGGTACGTAGTGTAGTAGGTAGCAGAGTGAGGGTAAGGTTAAACTTTATGGTTTTATCGTCGTTACCCCATTGTTCACTAGGAATTTTCATCCCAAGCCGCATGAATAAAATCTACTGTGCATGGAAAAATAGGAAGGGAAAAAGAGAGAATAAGAATCGTGGCTTCCGGCTCTTTCTATTCTTCATATTTCTTTTTTTTTCTTTCCTTCTCCGACCTCTGTATTTTTTTTCTGTTCTCAACCCAGAACTGCAGAAAAGGATATGACGGCAATTTAACAAAGTGGGCATCCTTTGAAGCATAATAATAATAATAATAATAATAGTAATAATAATAGTTATAATAATACAGACAAAAAATAGTTGGATATCCCTTGAACTCAGATCGACATACATGATTCAAAAAAAAAACCTCCAGAAGACAATAATAATCATAGTAAAATAAATATCCATTAACACTAAATGAAAACTACAAGAATATTATGATGGACTTATTACACTTTAGATATAAAATTTTAGTAAAATTTAAGTTAATTTCAATTTAACTCTTTTTCAATTTGTAAATGTTACACATTAATTTAAAAAAAGAAATGACTTACTTAGTTAAAAATCAGTTTTATTGTTTTTATTTAAAATTAATAATTATAACTTTTTTAAAAGCTTAACAAATATCATAGAAATATATTAATATATAGATTTTACAATTTAAGAATATGTATATAGTAAATAAGTAAAATCAATTATCGCTGTAGGTACTTTGATACGTTAAAACTTTAATCAATGATTTAACTCAACAATATTATTTATTTTTGCTTTTTCCCTTTAAATTCTACAACTTTTTTTTGAAATTATTGTAAAACTTATTTCATTTTTTATTTATAATTATAAAGAAATTCATTATTTTAATACAATTAATTAATACTGAGAATAAAAATAATAAATAATCTATTATTTTATTTTACCAAATTAGGGATAGGTATATCAAAAGTAAAACAATCTAACTATTAAATATAGATAATGAATGATTTTCATATCTTCATATTTTGAAGTATTTCAAAAATGCAATTTGATAGATACATATTTATAATTCCTATAACATTATAATCTATCAATAATATTTTATATTTTTTGATAATTTTTTTTTTAACAACTAAATATGTATTTTTAAATATTAATGATTTACCTTAGAGAAAAATAACTTAACATGATAATACAATACAATTATTGAATTTATAAATTAATGAATAACAGGAAAATAAGTTAATTCGTTAAGTTAGAAGTTAGGTATTTCTAAAAATAAAAAGTAACTTGTTATGTAACGTACATTTTTAACTTAATTTCCTTTTTTTTACTCATTCATCCGACCTTACAAAGATAAATAATTGTATCATTTAATTCTTTTATTGTTATTTTTTTTTCTGGTTTACACCAAAAAAGTTTCATTGAAACAAATTAAATATATTTATTGTAATTTAAGTAAATGTTAATTATTTGAAAGAATTAATTCATTATTGGTATGACAATTGATAATACTATTTAATGCAAATAATACTTACACAAATAATGCAATCATACTTTAATGATTATTTTTTCCAACAACAATTTAAATAAAACTTTATAAAATATAAATTCACAAGTCATATAGTTTTATTAACGTCTAAGATTTAACTTAAATTTTCTTATCTTTATGATTTCAGATTTATGAAATAAATTATATAGAAAAATATCATCTGGATATTAACAAACTTTTTTTATTTATACAATTATTCTATATTTTGTCTTATACCTTCAAATACTATAATCAGAAAGATAAATTCGGGAGTATATTATATATTTTGTGTTACAATTGTTTAATGTTCGCCCATTCACGTGGTTTTGCTAAAAAAACATTTCACTGTTTATTTATTATTTTTATATTTAGCGTTCTTTGAATTATTCAATTGTCAATTTATTTTCATTTTAAAGAAAACAATAATCATACAATTAATAACATAATATCGTACGAAAGAACAACAATATTCAACTTTTAAAATAGTACAGTGTTTAAGTTATTTAATGAAATTCGTTTATAAAAAATAATTATTTTATAATATCTACAATGGTTCTACAACGGAAAATTTATTTTACTAAAATTTAGTGCACCATGATATAGTTAGTACTTTAACGACCACATTTAGTGTTATCGCTAGCATACATCGTTTTTGCTCATACAGCATATTATTTAAATAGTCAGAATAAAATGATGAGTCAAGTATATAGAGACAATGATGAACATTACGTCACATAAAATGTTAAAATTAAATTTAACAAGCAGTTTGGGTACTGCAGCGCCGCTACCAGTGACGATTTATCTGTTAAACGCGCGTGTCTCGTTTATTAATTTAAGATATTTATAATAATTTTATGGTTGAGTTTAAGCATAGTTGTCGTCTCTTTCGTGGACTTCTTGATGTTTATACTATAAAAACTACCATACCCTTAGCCCAATCAATCCTACAATACGTACAAGGTTATGAATTATTTTTATTAAATCTTTAACAATAATTATTAATATAGCAATATTTAAATTTTTTTCAATTAGATATTAGAAGATAATTTGTACGTTTACTCAATGTTTTTTTTTCCTAACTTCAAATCCCATAATAATAATTTAACCTCTAAGTTTAAAAGAATTACAATCCTCAGTTAAATCTTTCTGAAAATAATGGTTGTCATTTTGGCCAACACATATCAAACATAACTTATTTCTGTGTACGATAATTGGGTTCTTATAGGTCGATATTTTAAAATAAATGTTATTATTTAATGCATACTAAACAAATATATTTTATGTGAAATGTAAATGAAAATTTTGTGTTAAAGGTTCGTTTAAAGTGATATAGAGAAAACAGATCATTAATTGATTATTGCATGTGAAAAATGCTGAAACAACAATTTAATTTATATACCAGTACAATAGAAAACGATAACTCGTAATTAGTTCTGAAAATAGTTCATATGACCAATGCGCCAAAAATAGAATATTTTATTGGTCAGGATCATATATTATAAAAAATTGCACCAAAAGAGCTAATGACATTTTTATTTTAACATCTATAATCAGCATGGTCACTGTGTGTAATCAATTTTAACTATCAACACTATTGAGTATAAATTTGCATGTGCCGTTTTAATTGGCTTTTATTTTTTGATATTCACCGCATTCAAAAGGCGTTAAAAATGCATTTGCGATAAAAATCATATCTACATGAACACAAAATATTTTATTTATACGAATAATTATGCATAAATAAATTTCCATAATTTTAAATGTTTGTCTCCACCATTGTATAATTTATGGTGAAAAGTATACACAAAACGGATAAAGTAGGGTTCAACGAATGGAATAGTTTACCTCTCAAAGTCTGCACTTTTATCGATCAACAACAGCATAACGAACGTCGTATGTACAACTTCTTTAGAAACTGATAAAAAAAAAAAAAAACAATATTTTAACTATAATAAAATATAATGTACATCGTACAGAACCTAAAATAAAAATAAATTGACCGGTGCAATACTCACGCCCGTGGAAGTTTAACTTACGGCACAGAGTTAGCCTAATATTCTACACATAAAGCACTACTACCTACGTACACCACGAGATAACGTTGCTGTGTACTTATTCGCCTTTCGTCAGTGTATAATATTATAATATTGTATCGAATCGTACATAATTCTTCAGGGTTTCCCATACATCGTGTTGGAAAATGCAATTGAAAACATAGTGCGTTTTGTGAACGCGATATATTTAAGGTCACTTAATATACAAAATCATAATTATAATCGAAATAACGATTTTAAACATATTATAAAAAATCAATAATACTATGATTAGTACAGTGCAACGCGACGACAATTGTAGTCTCCAAAGTCACCTGTAACGGTATTTATGTGACGATATTTTTGCGGTTTAAGAAGATCGACGACGAGTAACATATTATCACAATAGTAATAGTTCGAACGGCGAAAAGTGGCTCGGAAGAATCCTTTCGGTTTCGTTGAAACGGCGATTCGAGGACTTGTCAACAGAGTTATTATTATTGAATTCGACGCGAGTGCCAGCAAAACAGGCCGTTTTCGATTCCGGAATCGCTCGTAAACGCGCGGCGATCGTACTCGACGTCTGTGTCCGGACAACCGGAAACACCCTGTAGGTACGTCGTCGAACGCCGTCGTACTGTTTCGCTGTTTTCCAAGCCGGTAGTTTTCAATCCGGTGCACGGGGCGCAGACTGTTCGATGTGTTTGTACAGAGACGTTCACTTCCGTGCAGGTCGAGGACGGTTGCCAAAAAGAGTGCCGACTTCACTGCAGCGCCGTAGAGCGTTTCGCTCGAGTACGTTCGCCGCAAAGTTACGCACCCCGGTCTCGTAGTAATGAAACCCGGGAAAAACGTTTAAATAACGTAACAAATTTCGTTTCGACAAAAGAATAGAAATTACGCTGGACACGTAATGGCGTATGAGAGTTGTTGCCGTTTCTTTCTTCTTCGTGTTTTTTTTTTTTTTTCAAGCCACGTCGCAAACAATGTGTATGAATGAAAAAAAAAAAAACAAAAACGACGACCGTCGAGGAGAATTTAAATTTCAAAACGCATATTATACAATACGTCATGTACTCAGACGAAAAGTGTCTGGTTTAATTTTCTTTTTTTTTCCTTTTGAAAAAATAAAATTAAAGAGTTCTTCGCCCCGCACCCCACCGCCGCCGCCTGCACCGGTGCTTTGGACCACGCGACCCCGACTCGCCTTACGGCCCGGATAATAATAATTAACGCGTATATACCGCTCTCGTGCACACCCACCGCCCGTAAGTAGTCGCCGTGTTATCTGGCGGCCCGCGGCAACTTCCTCTCGCTTACCATACTATCGGCCGCGCCACAACGGCCAACCATCCCCCCACCCTCCCATCGCCGCAACCCTTGTGCCCGCAGCACCCGTGTCATCCGCCCCGCCGAAACACTCCGTCCGCCGCCGAACTGCGCGCGCTCCGTACGCCGCTGTCTCGTGCGCTCGCCCATAATTCGCGCGTATCCGTGTCCCATCGATTCCGTTTGTGGAAACATTCCAAAAACTATGAAGTGGATTCGAAGCCAAATAACCGATACATAATTTATAGCTGGAAATCCGAAGGAGAGAAAAATAAAATCGAAAAATGAAATATTTTTTTTTTTTTTATTGATCATCTTCCGCGCGCGTAGGACAATAACGTCGAAAAATTAAAAAAAATGTCATTATGACAACATCAAACCGCAACGTATTCGTTGAAACGAATTAAACGGCGCGCTAAGGCGTAAATAAAAATGTTCCTCCGAACAAATAATTACGGAGCTTTAAAACGTTAATATAGGGTTTCATTAAATACACAATTATTATGACTTAATGGTCGTTAGTACTTACGATGTTATCGATTAAGCATTTATCAAGAGTTACATTATATAGACTCCACGAACTCTACAATATATTATTACGACGATAAACTCGCTAGACTTAGCATATAATATACGATTAATAGTAACATATATTTTCCATTAGTTGAAAAAAATCACTCTTATTCCGTGTGATACTAATTGTTTTCAATGTTTTAAACCACACCATTTCTCATTTTTTTTTTTTTTAAATAATACTATACATATAATATACGTTATCATGATATACTTTTAATAATCGCAGTAGTTGTGTAAATTGAAAAAAAAATAATACTTTGAATTCTAAAGTCTTAAACATAATAATTGCATAATTATTAATTTTTGATATACGAATTACTCAAAGATTAAAAAATCGATTATCTTCAAGAACTTGGCCGCAAATAGTCAATTAGTCCCTAATTATGTTAATACCGAACTAACCCGACTAATAGTCAATGCAATTATTATAAGCAATACAGTTTCGTTAAGATTTCGTTGAGATCTATAATATTATATGAAGTAAGTACAGTAGTATTTTTATATTATATACGTAACTATTTTCAAGATGTAAATATACATACCTACATAATAATTTTTAAATTATATTTAAATCTAAAAAAACAAACTATCAGCATACATAAGCCAAATCCCATGTAAGCCCTTTAACATTAAGCAAAACGTGAAAGTATTTCAACTATTATTGCGACGTTTTAATTAATTGTGTGCTTAAAATTATGTTAAAAAACAATTCAAGATAATATTTTGTATTTTTTGGATAAAATTATACATTTTTTTTTTTTGAAAAACTTATCACATATAATACCACATAATATAAATGTTGTACATTTATTATGTATATTACATGTATGTGTGTTCTTGCGAGCATATAATAATTTGTTTTTATTATGATAATATATAAATTTATATCACACGAGTATGGGAAATGTATACATGATAAGATTATATCGCTTCGGGGTTTCTATTTTTGCGTTTTCATATATTTTTCCAGCCTTTTAGTACCGAAAAGTTTTCTCACATTATACATATCGCGCTCGTATTCATTGTACGAGATATTTTGCTTTTGTTTTTCATACACTGTTTAAAAACATTATTTTATATAAATAGATACTTCCTCTTCCTCTTAATTATATGAAATATTTAGAAAATATCGTTTTCGTAAGCTCTTGAAAAGAGTAATTTAGAAATTATACGAAACGTGTACCGTAACACACTTCATTTAACTGGGTTAGCTCAAAACTTACTGCGTTGAAATAGGATGAATGTTTTTGTACTAAAATGTTCACGAGCCAACTTAACTCTTGTAAGAAACGATGTCCACACAATTTTAAAAGCTTGTCATATATGCCTATAAAGCGTCTTGTTATTAGTAGGTACATTTACTAATGGAAATAAAATGTTTAGGTAAATGTTGGTGGTTTACAGATAAATTAAATTATGTGTTACCATTGTGAACAACATAAATTTGAAATTTACGTTTTAATTTATTATTGTAAAATACACGAAAGTATCATGTAGATATTAAGTTTATTTTAAATGTGCTTTTACCAAGAATACAATAATAAACCTTCCTTCAAAATTAAGGTTTAAATTATTGTATTAAACTAGATAAAATTTTGAGTAAAACATTAAATCAATAATTTAACAGGTATTAATTATTATATAGAAAATAATAACACTAGATATAAATATTATAAAAGTTAAAAAAAATATACCATAAAAACAAAACTATAATGACTTTTATATCAATTTTATTATTTTTCCATTTTATACACTAAAATTATTAAATTTACGGAAACTACATTAATTTTAAATAGGTAGTAGAAGTTTGATATTAATTCTTATTAAGTTTCCTTCAGATTAATTTAGTAAATTATTACACACTTAAATTGTTATTACATGTTTTTGCTGAATACAAAACACTTTTGAAATAATTGTTGTCAAAATTAATTTTAAAACATAATCACAGAGGCACTAAATCATTTTAAATCAGTATAATAACTCAAACTAATAAACATACCCATCAAAGTATAACATAGCAAAGTTCTCGTAAAAAGATAATTATTTCAATGGGGTTATAATATAATATGCAAACATATGTTCAGTTAAGTTTTGATTTCACTTATACAAACTCATGAATTTCGAAAAAATTATGAAAACCAACAATAATCTATTATTTGACACAAAACTGTATAAACATTCACTCTCGTTAAATATTGATAAACCCAATGATAATTGTGAATTTCATTATCAGCTGTAAACTGTATTTTTTTTCTAAAAAATTGCTTTGCTTTCAATTGGTTCATTATCAGTTGTTATTTATTCATTCGGCATTATGCAGCTATAATAGCAAATCCCTTAGAATTAATTTTATTGTATGTAATATAATTTGTATTCATAAAACCGTATAATTTAACATCGTTGTACAAACAATAATACTTTAAAACATATATTCTAATTAGTCATTTACAAAATATTATCTTTTTCATGAAAATAATATTGAGTTTACTGCTTATGTGGATTTTTAGAAAAAATATTAAATCTATTGAATTATAATATAATAGGCAATACAGGCAATGTAATATGATTCACTTATTTTGAATGTTTAAATAAAACATTTTAAAAAATAAACTATTCATTGCTTAAATAATGTAATAGAGTGATTTCTGTATCTGTATTTTGGATTTTAATGATGAATTATTTAATTTAATATTTATAATTTTTTTAAATGTACTAAAATATACTCTAAATAAGTAGGTACTCTGATATGCATATTTAATTTATAGTCACTACATTTATAACCGTACAAAGTAATTCTTTTATATTCATTCAATATTCATATAATATGAATTAAAATTCATAATATTGTTTCTAATGCCATTTAATATAATAATAATTAACTAATTTTATTGTAAAAGACGAACTTTAAAACATTATACGTTGTTTGTTTATAATACCGCATTATTATTTAGTATTATATTAACAGAATAAAGTAATTTATATGTTAAAATTTCGAACAGTGTTTCTGATATAATTGTTACACTTTACATTAGATTAACATTTGTGATTAAATGCACGTACAGTGGAATTAAATTAAATTTCAAACATAAACCTTATCCTTTGTCCATAAACTTCACGTTAATCTATCGTTGGTATGCCAAAATAATATCGATTAATAAATAAATAAGCAGTCATTTTTATCAACTAAATATAAAAATTAAATTTATATTTTAAATTATACATTAGTAATATCCAGAATAAAAATATCAGAAATAAAAGATTCAAATTAAACGTACCGAAACATGTTTACTTGAAAATATTTTAGTGACATTCATTTATTTAAATGGACTACTGTGTATTACATATTTAGGTTATATACTTATAAAGCTTAAAATTTATTTATGAATTGAGGTTCGTGTCCCCAGCACTTCCACCTTTAAATTTTTGATTGAAACTCGCATCAAACGTTTTTACCTCGTTTATACAAGTTTGTACCTCAACGATTTTTTATAAATTGAAGATAACTTAAAAACTGTTGACTGTTGAGGTACAAACTTGTATAAAAGAGGTACAAATGTTTGATGTGTGTCCCAATCAGAAATTTAAAGGTACTGGGGTGCTGAGGACATGGACCAATATAATTGGGCAGTTTAGCAGTATTTCTTTGTCATCAGTAATAATGCAAAGTAATATATATATATATATGAATAAGTAGTTTCATTAAAAACTGAGATGTATTGCTTCAATAAATATCTGAAAATTAAAAATGATTATCAAACTGAATATTACTCTTATAAACAAAATCATTGATTTAAAATGAAAAATATATATGATATGGATCGACAGACATCTATTGATTTCAAGCAACAGAAACTAGAAACAATGTATAATACATAATAATTCAAAAATATAATCCATAGCTGGTAATCTGATTATTGTGAACTAAATTAGAATAACATTCAAAACATTTAAAAATGAATATAATAATAAGTTGATTGAAATTCGAAAAACTTAAAAAGGAATGAGAGGAATCATGGAAAGATAAACATCATTTAGTTTATAAAGTTTGTCGGAAATAAAAAATAAACCATCCCTAATGCATAATATATTATAAGGTGTGTATTAAAATATTGTTTAACTACACTAAACAAATAAATGGCTTTATGCGCAAAGCATTACACGTGTGTTATTATAACTTTAATGCTTAATATGTTTGACGTGTAAAGTAGCCAACTGCAGTCACGCTTAGGAACGTCTTCCTTTCTCCCGAAACATTATATTATTATTATTATTATTATTATTATTATTACTATTATTATACGGTGACGGTACGTTCAGCGTATTATACGACTTTTAAACTAACCTGTGTAGAGCGTGGATAAATATTGAATATTCAACAGAATGATAATGACGAAAGTCCTTTGAATTATTAAAAACACCAAAAATGCCAACGCGGTAAAAACGTCGTGTAAATTTTACTCGTTCTATTATAATTTATTTATAAACTGTCTGCGACACTTTTGGGGTAGTTCCATGTTCGCAGCGTGTACATATAGGTATGATTTATATATATATATATATATATGTGTGTGTGTGTGTGTGTGCAGTGTTCATCGGCAAGGTCCATTTGCCATTCGTTAACATAAAAACTTATAATTTCAATATGAAAGACGACCGAATGAAATTGTATAGTGTCTACGCTGATTCCCTTCCGACCTAATAAATAAAATAGTTTCTTTTGATGAAGGTACCTATATTATTCTCGGTAATATGGTACGAATATAAGTAACTAGCGAATTCGACCGAAAAGTTCATTTTGAAAAGTGAAAAACTAGTTTCACGTGCACACACGTCTCCGGGGACAATTATACCCCAACCCAGATCAAACATATCGATGCATATTTGAAGAGTTTTAACTTTACATAACCGTATACTATATATGCATTATGTTTGTATTACTAATAGAAAAAAAAACCCTGTACACAATATAATAAATTAAGGGTGGGTCGACGAATCAAATTTTTGGACTAATAAACATTAACAACGATATAAGTACTAAACATCGAAAAATAAAATAATATTAATAATGATAATTTGTACAGATTTCGCACAATTCATATTTTAGTCAGCGAAAATAATTCACGAGAAAGCAAAAAATCTGTGGTCGAAACATTTATTGGATAGCAAATAAAAACAAGATTAATAAAGTGATACTCGTTTGCTCACTTTACAACTTTTAAATATCACGTTCATGTAAACATTGTTTTTTTTTTCATACTAAGTATTTTAAATATTCAATCGTTCAATAAATTACTTCATTGAAATATTATGTACGTCTTCATTAATTTATCAATTTCAAGTCAAAATGGAGTAAATCAGAAATACACATGTTTCGAGTAATTTTTTGAAACTATAATCGAATGGTTAATTATGGATATTGCTCAACTTTTAAATTGGTCTGCATTTTAATGCACTTTGAAAACTCGGAGTATAATGTGTAGGACGTGTAGGTACTTAAAATTATTTATGTATTATAACGATTTTATTTTTGAGAAATAATTAATTAATCCCGAGTATTTGTGAAACGGTCTGGATCACAAATCTCATAAGAGGCTATTCAATATGCATCAAATAACTAGGGTGTTATTATAAATAATACAAATTTCTGAGAGAACAAAATGAATAAATCTGATTATAGATAAATTCATTTCAAGGATATTTGATTGAATTAAACTAATTTAATATATTAATTTGTATTTCATATTTTGCGATAAACCCGTTCTTTATATAATATTTTGTTTCGTTATCTTATGACTTTGTGAGTTAAATAATAATAATAATAATAAACGTTTTCTTTTTTTTGAATAAGCGAAAATAAATAATAATATAAAACATATTATACAATAAATATTGTTACCTATACATTTCGAGTAAATCATCTCTCGTTGTTTTCGTTTTGATCATATTACTCATATATTACGCCTGTTATAAGTGATTTAATCGGTAATGAAGTGATTATCAACGATGCAATGTATTTTATAGTTTATACACGTAAGTTCTCGTTTTGTCGAGTATTGTTGACATATTCGTAAACTATAATTACATTTTTTTTTTCATTTTTTTTCTTTAAACATTTTTGTACGCACCTATTTGCTATTTAAAATACAAAAAGTTAACACGACTTGATTTGGTTCAGGAATTACTGGTAGATTCATCTCTAGATTCTTCAGTTTTAATGAGTAGGAAGAAAAGTTAACAGAATAGTCAATTCTCCTTCTCAATGTTCACGTCCAACGTTGACTTTCTCCTATAGTTTCTATATTTTGGTACCTTAAATGTTATTTTTAAGTTTAGTTATTATTTATTTTTTTAAATTGACAAAATTAGATTGTATAATATTCTAAGTAACTTTTAACTTAACTTACTTATTTTTTACAATACAAATTTTCAAAAATCATTTAGTTGACCAGCACAGTCTTTCTCAAACCAACCATGACCAATTAATGATTAGTACATTATTAGTACTTGATATTATAATTTTGTTTTTTTCCACCAGCATTGGACGTAGCTGCCCCGCATTGCCCGCATTGTAGTAAAAAACGTTAAAAATTCTGTACAATAAACCCCATAATATATACACATTGCATAATATACTGAGAAAACTCGAAACATACATTTTAGTCATAATATCCCAGTCGCGGTATCCGGAAAAAACGATCCGTCACAAAGCAAATAAAACAGAATAAGTAAGGCTGATCAATCACTGACGAAAGTATTGATTTAGTGTGCAAAAATCAAAAGAATTTGTATGAAAGACCTATTATAGGTAACAATGGATCGCTGCTGATATGGAAAAAAATACAAAAATTGAAAAGGCTGATTTTATTAAATGATATACGCTCGACTAGAAAAATTCAAGGAACCCAATTTCGGTCGAAATTACTATAGTAACGGGCTCCTTAGTTGGAAACGATAACGTCTATGTTTGACAATTGGTTTTGTGCTTTATTAATTTACATAACTAGGTTATTAAACGAAAATTAATTTTAAAGGTCCCACGATGAGTACCTTTTTGATAAATAATTCATGTTATTCGATTAAATGTTTACATTATTATAACGGTAACTTAAGAACGATTTTAGTTTTCGACGAAATGATATTAATAATAATTTTATCATGAACAAAAAGTAAAATGTCTTGGACATAACATTTTGATATTTTAAATACAAATTAGTGGCTAAATTGAATCACTATTATTATTATGTGGTCAAAATATTACCACAAATGGCAACAAAAAACATTTGTTGTGAATTTTGACATTCATATATTTATTTTGTACACTCAACGTGTTCCTCAAAAGTTTGCTTGCTTGATATTGGACAGGAAAATATAATTATTCATGTTCCTTTACAATCTAAACTGGTTAAGCACCATTAGACAGACGGTACATGGTATAATAATATTATTATTATTATTGTTGTTGTTGTTGTTATTAACGTCGCAATACAAAGAGAACCATTTCGACTACATTTATATTACGTTGAACATTTTCTTTATTAAAACCGTATCGTTGTCGTTTTCAATCTGTTAAAACTTAAAACCCTATTTAATTGGATTTATACGGACAGTGTTCATTTTTTGTGCAAAACAAATTCCTACAATTTCTTGGTCGAGGTGTCGCGCTTTACTGGACCGCGAAATCACTGCATATGTGTACCTTTGGAATGGCTATTTATTTTTTTATTTTTTTGTAAGCTTCAAAATAAATAAATTATAAAAATACACAACGCAGATCTACATTGCGGAATATCATGGAATGCAAAACACAGAATGAATGAAAATTAATTCCCAGGAGGGGACATAATATTACTCGTACATAATATATCAAATTATTATTCTAAAAGTATTATTTTGTGGATGAATTAATAATACGCTGGGAAAAAAATATTTCTTTTACATTTACAATTATGTTATGATGCCATTTATAGGCTAAATTAAAAAAAATATATATATATTATGATAAACGTTATATTTTATAATCGTATAGAAACAGTGTAACAAAAAAAAAAAAAAATAATAACTAAATCGTAAACCATAAACAATGCACAGCAATACGCATATATAATCAATAAGTCATACACCTAAAAAATAATTTAGTTGAGATTTTAGGAAAATAACCACATAGTATTGTACAAACAATCAGTGGGTAGGTGTCTTTTAGATCGGTTTTTGTATTAAAATTTTACAACATTTTAAAAATCAAATTATAGAAAACCAATATTATTGTTGAATATCAATTATGAACATCCATATTATAAATATATTTAGTTATGAATTTTCATGTTTTTATTATAATATTAATAAGTGTTTTATTTAGCACAATATTACTACTATAATATGTCTTATTAGCGTAAACATTATATCTAGATAACATATTTGAAATTAAAAATGTATCTGGTTGGAATAAAAACAACGTAAATAATTATAATTGAAATAAAAACCTATCTGACTGTTAAAATGTTAAAAATCTCCTACTGTTCCCTTGTAAGACCTATACTCAACTACTCAAGTATAGATCTATAATTTGGAACGCATATACTCCTTGTCTTGTGAATGAACATGTTTTTTAAGAGAACATTTTATCGTAATGCGTTCTTTGTTCTTGATATCCCATGACTATGTACCACTCAACCAAATACTTGATTTATCTATAGTCCCACAACCAACCGTAAATTTTTCTCCAAATTCCATTTATCATCCTTCTTTACTTATTATTGACTGAAGTTAGCTCTACTATCGTCCTTTAACTATTTATTCAATTTTAAATTTATTCTTCTATTAAGGCTTACCAAAGAGGACCCATTTTTTTTATTTACCTAATCAAAACATTCATCTATTTAGAAATATATATTGTTTTTATTTTTATTTTTTTGCTATTTTAAAATGATAAAGCGCGTTTTGTTGGATATTTTACATGCTATTGTTATTTCATACTTAAAAGATAATTGTTATTTTAACAGTGGGACTGTAAAATTGTAAAATACATAATTATAATAGGATCAAAATATTATTATTTAATTGATTATTGGATATCCTAGTATTTTTTTTTTTTTTGATAAATTCTTCAATTTGTTAACCACTGTTTAGTGGGGAAACAAAAAAATATATTCCACAATAGTCAAGTGTGAAGTTACTACTGTAACCGAAACTAGTAAACGATTGTAATTTATCTGCTTTTGTTTCAGAGACAAGGATGTATCCATGGTGAAGAACTACCGTACATATTCGGTGCTCCCCTGGTAGGGGGATTGATGCATTTTCCGAGGAATTACACCAAGTCAGAAGTCCTGCTTTCCGAGGCTGCGGTTATTTACTGGAGCAATTTTGCGCGGACGGGGTAATATATATTTTATTAGCATAAAATAAGAATAAGAGGGTGGATAAAAAAAAAAATCCTAGTTCCCGTAAACAGTGTTTCCAGCACTTTTTTATTTTTATTATTATTTTATCCAATCTCCGCTCCGATAAGTAGGTCATATTATACTGCACGCGTTGATCTGCCCTCAGACAGTTTAATATTATTATTTACCAGCCGCCAGTCCAATGGTTTATAGGTATTTTTCATTTATTCGTTGCTTTTTTTTTTTATTGCCATCGGAACGTGCTCTATGCACCATGGCGCCTCAACACTACCGGCATAAACACGATTCAATGACTATATCAGACGATCCGAATAGAATGCGTTTTAAGACTAATTCCTTTTCTTTATTTTCATTTCGGTGTTTTACGACTTATATTATGTGATATATATATACGATAATAATTGTTATTACAACTGTTTTTTTACGTATTAAAACAATTGAAATTACGAGTCATAAGAATGTTGGAAACATAAATAAATTTAAAATAAAATCAAACCATAAGTTGAGGTTTCAAAACTATCGAAGAAAAAATTTAATAAACCATTAGTAATATCCGGTGTAATTCATACACAAATAGTCATATTTGACAGATTTATTTTTAATAATTTTATCTTATATTTTTGAGAAAAATTACTTCATCTTTGAATCGCTTTAATGTATATGCTAAATTTCACTGAACGATAAATCAATGCGAACAAAAAAATAATTCTGGCCAAAGACGGTTTATCAGCCTTAATTACTATATACAGGGATTTTGTAACAATTTTGATATAATATTTTTATTGCAATATTATTGTAATTTATTTATAAATTAGTAATACGTAGTTAGTTAAATTGTTTGACTAAATTAGATTTCCTTTCATACCAATAAAAATTCTGAAATCGAAAATCAAAACATGTTTTGTATTATAGTTTTCCCAAAAAAACAATCAAATTATTGTAAAATCCATATATTTATCACTGTGTTCAAAATTAGAATAATAAATATACAAAAAATATTTTTTGAATTTCCGCTTCGTTATCTATATATATCTATATATGTATAATATTTTTCTAACTACTCCTAAGGATAATAAATTACTTTACAGAAAATATTGTAAAAATAAAATACAAATTAACGTATTTTATAATTTTATATTTACTATCAGTTGTTGTCTTAACATTAATTGGGTTAACTGAAAAAAAAATAGATTTCTTTATATTAATAGAAAAATGTTTTATATAATATTACAATCACAATGAAAATGTATGTTCGTTAAAAATGTTACCATACCTGAACTTGTATAATAATTAGTCTAAAATACGATTATGCGATTGTGGTTTGATACAAATTATTCAAAAACGACTGTCTTTGGTTGCACAGTATTAACTGCAACCAATAAATATTTATGTTTTAAGCGGTTATAATGTATGGATTATTCATTAGGTAGGCCGGTGAATATACCGAAATGAAAAAAAATCCTTTATGGTAATGCATTTTGCGTAATTTTCAGTAATCCAAATGAGCCGCAGGACCAGGACATGTTGCACAAACAAGAACACGGTCGGTTTAAGAATATCGAATGGACTGCGTACGAGACCGTACATAAAAAATATTTGAGTTTAGGTACAGTACTATGAGTGTAATATATTATTTTTATTGTTTTATCATCGGTTGTCCGTGCAATACACAGTCGTATTAATTACGATGTATAATATTATTGCATTATAAATGATGTAACAATATTGTACCGATGTGAGTGGAGTAAGTCGCATTACAGTTAATGTACAATAATTGGATATATTTTCAGATACGAAGCCCAAATTGAAAAGCCATTACCGAGCCCATAGGCTGTCATTTTGGTTGAATTTAGTTCCCGAGTTGCACAAGCCCGGCGACGACGTACCTTATTATCATCACATGTTCCAATCCGATCTACGCGGGATGACGTTTAAACCCGTAAGTTTCCCGCCAATATAATTTTATAAAGACCATTAAAAGGATTACACCCTTACTGTACAGGTTTGCTATTCGATGGAAACGATATTAAAATTTATTGTTCAACGCATAAATATCAAAAAACAAACAATCTCTCAACATTCGTAATTTTGTTTGTTCTCCGATATGAGACTGACCATTGTTTTATAGAAACTTTAATTCTTTAAATACAAAGAGTTTTATAATATTATATTATATTACCAATTAGTTTATTTCAGTGTACAGGTGCATTCATTATTTTTAAATTTTAAATTTTCAGCAATATTTCTTTTGCTACATAATCTTAATTCCATTACTTTGTAAGACAACATTTTTAAAATAAAATTTAGCGTTATGGTTTTTTCTAAGTTTTTTTAAAATTTTGCTCGTCTAAACTTTTAACTAAAATATAACTTATTAAAATTAATTTGTAATTCGATTTTTATTTATGAAATACCTTATACTCCGAAAAATATTCGAAGTTAAAAAAGTATATGTTTTCATTCGAAAAAGTAAAAGCTGATAACGATAAACAATAAAATTAATATTTTCAAAAAAGTTAAAACTTTTCTAAATAATGATTGTATAGAGACACTTTAATGGATCACATTGTAGATATTGTTCTTTAGCCGACACCATCGAGATTGTCACAAGAAAATAATCCTGTAAGGAGTGTCATCTCTTCTGACGATAAAGTGGTGGTTAAGGATAAGGATGAGAGTGACGCGTGTGACAAAAACTATAAACAATTATATGCCGATAAACTTTATTATTATTATTATTTTTTTTTTTTGCAAGTTTGCGAGTTCGGCACTTATTCCTTTCGGTACGCTTGGAACGGTGTATTGATTAATCTGCCGAGTAGTGGGTGATAGCTCGACTCCTCCAATGAACGATTCCATATCGAACATTAGGAATTATATTACCTTTGGCATTTCGGTACACCTGGTAACTGTGGAGAAATAATAATAAATTGATTTTTTTCCTCCACGGTTTTTATAATTAACGTTCATAAATTATCTCCACGTTGGGTATGCGTTCACCATCGCCGCATAGTATCAAAATACTACAGTTCGATATATGCTTGTGGTGCGCGCCTAACGATTATAAAACGTTTTGATCGGTGAAAACGAACGGCCAGCAATTAAAAAAATTAAGAAAATAAAATTAAAATACACCTACGTGCCTATACAGTAGTCGAAGGAAAAGTAATTGAGAAAAAACGAGTTAACGTTTACTAAGTCACCGGCGACAAAAGTTTAAAGAATTTTGCGGCTTCTCTAATTTATTATTATGAATCTACCGAACGCTCCAGCTCGAACTATAAATAATAAGAGGTCCCACAGAAGGTTTATATACTTGTCGTAAATTATGTTTGTTTAGAAATGTTTGCAACGACTGAATGTGAAAGTTAGTTTCGTAAGCTTCAATGGCATACATTCTTAGGGTTAAGTGAACTTACTTTTGTATAAAGACCCAGAAGTATTTTACCGAATATACTAGTTAATAAACTAAATACCGTATATAATCATTAACATTCATAAATTGTTCGAATTGTAATTATTATTGTGTACCTGTGAATAAATTTCATCTCAAACTTCAATTATTAGCTTACGCATTTTAATGGAAAATCATGAATTCAACGAAAATATTATTATTATAACGAATTCCTTTTGTTTTTAATAAGTACAACAGTATTTCATAAATCTAATTTAATGTTTTAGCACAAAAAAAAATAAAATGTTTTAAAAACAAAACAGGTAAAAACATTGTAATTTATAATATACATAATTAAGTTAGTATTATATTTACTGGATTTAAACTACATTAAACCTCATTCGTTATATTTTATTAAATTAACTTAATTAACAAATAATTTAAAAAAAATTAATATATTTTTAAAAACGGATTTTTGATAGCATTTTTAAATTAAATTCACAGCGATTAAAAAAAAAGAATAAATTATTGAATTAAACATTGAGAAAATTTGAATCAATTATTAATGAATAACCCTTAACGTTGAAGATGCGTTGGTAATTACGTAAAATAAAAATATGTTCGTACCGTTTTTTCTTAAGCTTCGTTATTTGTAATCTAAATACAATTAAATTATAAACTTGATTTATTAGAAAAGATTATTTCAAAGATATTAATATATGCAAATCAAATGCCAAATAATACAACAACCAATCACAATAAATAAATAAATTCTTTTAAAATAAACATAATTTTATACACGCATTATTCAAATAATCCAGTTGATAAAATGTTTTGTGCGTCAGAATATAATATATAATATATATAATTTTAAATTTGTCAATATACTTTTTATTTGATGTTATTTTCAATTTATTCATGTTTTATATTAGTATTTATTATAAAAACATTTTGAATTTAAACACAAATATTGAAATATATAAACTTTATATATATATATATATATATAAGGCACTTGAATCATGTACGAGTAACTTGTGTAAGTAGTATTATATTGTATATATTATGTACTTCTGCAATGCGACTTTTATTATTTCTTTGTATTAGTGTTTCTAACACTATTGGGTCCGTATTTTTCTAGTATTTCATAAAATGTATGTTTCTGTTATGCACATCATGATTATAAACATACAATGATGTTGGTAGGCGATTTCGTTACATTTCACCGTTGACGTGGAATCTTTTCCTATAATATAAGTTAAATAATATTATTTTTTTATCGATTTATTTTTAATCCAGGATCTTATGAAGATCTAACTAGCTGATGTTCTAAAACGTCAATCGTTTAACAGACAATAATAATGTGTTATTTAAAAACGAAAATCTTTTTTTTTTAGCAAGAACAATTCGACTATCTATTTGAAAATGGTTTGTTTTGTATTGTCGAGTATACTCGACTTCGGATATAATAAAATAATAAATAATAATTATTATGATAATAATCGTCGTTTATCGTCGGTTGCAGGGTTCGGAAAGGACTACCAACAGACCGGCACCGGACATGTACTACCGGGGTTCAGGTCAGCCACCAGCCATAATGCAACAGACCACAGTCGGCAACAAGACCACTTCCGATGGCGGGACGACCAACGGGACGAACGTGTTACAACCTCCACCAGTCGTGGTGGCGTCTTCCTCGTCATCGGATCGCGGGGATGGCGATAATGACGAAGTCGGTGGCGGTAGCGGAGGCCGACAGCTCAAAAACGGGCCAAGTGGTGACAAAGACGATGGCGATGGTCGGTTGTCGTCAGGTGACGGCCAGGACGACTTGGGCGGCGGCGGTGGTGGCGGAGCGTATCAGACGTTTCCGCTGGCCCTGGCCGTGGCCATAGGCATTGGCTGTTCGCTGTTGTTCCTCAACATAATGATATTCGCCGTGATCTACTGCAACAAGTCAGCTGGTTGGGGTGGAAGGCGGGGCAGCAGCACCGGCAGCCGGCGGACTTCCGGCGCCGCAGGAGACGCCGAGGACTTGCAGCAACAGCAGGACGACCGGATCAGGAAGATCAAAAAGCGTCCCGAGAACGGAGGCCCGATGACTAATTTGTGTTCCACGGGAGGTAAACGCCGCCTTTATTGTTATTATTGTCAAACCATAAATATATTATAATGTGCGAGTGGTGTAATTTAATAAGCTTTATATTTAACACGGTAAAAATGAAAAAAAGTCTTAAAAAATTCTCATTTTCGCGCGTATTCAAAATTGAAGTTCTATTTTAAAATAAAAAAACAAATATTTGCGACAATTGAATCCAATTTACTGGAATGAGATTTGTTTCATGATGAGATAGTAGACAAGGGAATTCCAAAAATACAATTTCGGTCAAAAAACTTTAAATTCAAACGACACCTTATATCTCAGCTATTCTATATTGTGAAAATGAAAAAACATGTATTGATATATTTAAATTTAAAAAAAAAACTGAACGTGAAATTTGCAATACACTATTAGAATGTATAGATTTAAAAAAAACTTGCACACACTTGCGCGCACTAAATCGCAATAAGCTCCACAACAATATAAAATCAATACACAATAAGACAATAACTAATAAGACATTTAACCACAGAGTTCCAATACGACGACATTCGTATTGATAAACATTATTTTTTATCTATAAATAAAATATCAACAGACTATAGATACGAATTTTTTTTATATAATTTCAAAAACGAATTACTAACGCGTTACGAGTACGTCTTATATACTGCCACTGCAGTTGTTTATACTATCGCACATTTAAATATTATTATGACGCTACTCTTTTTATTCTTCTCATTTTCCGGCCTCCTCTGTCGTTATGTCTTTCTACCCGTTTTGTCTAATAAAACACTCTTGACCCAGACCGTTGTTTTTCTCTCCACTGAACATCATTTCATGCGCGTACATTAACTTTTTTTATTATAGCGTATTAAACCTTACGTTCTTAGAATTCTAGATGCGCAATGCCCAAGCTATCCTACCCCCCCCCTATACAGTTGTCTAGACCCGACGCTCGCCAGAGTGACGAAAACGATAAGAATGATACATCAACCCGGCGAATCGTTCTTGTATAATTATTATTATGTCGATGTAGCGGAACGGACGTTTGAAACCGTAGACATTTTACCAACAAAAAAAAAAAATAACCGAAGGTGTACCAAAACGTACTATGAAAAAATATAAATGTAACGGTTGTAAAACGAACGTCTCGTTAAAGTCGTTGTGACAATTTAAAGAGCAAAAAAAAAACGTCAGTCGAAATACAATAACTCGCCATGAGTATGATATACGTATAATATCATCGTTTTTAAGCACTATAGTAACATAGAAGAGGGTCTAGGGATAAATTGCTTACATTCACAGTGTCCATAAAGTGAACGACTCTCTTAGTTTTAATGTGTAATGGACAAACTAAAACTTTTGCACTAATAGGTCTTTTGAAATATAATATATTATACGGCCGTAATAATTGTGCATTTAACATAATATCGTTATGTCGATACATTATTATTTGTTATACTTCGAAGGATATAAATATTATACAACTCTATGCAGGAAAACTAAATACAATAAATCATAATAATGCTCCTGTCAATTGATAACCCAATTGGAACACTTCCAAAAAATAATAATGATGATAACAATAAATAAAAAAAACATTAAAAACTAGACAACGGTTAGAACCTAAAGCTTATAATAAAAGAGAAATAAAAACATAATGGGTTTCTTTTTTTCTTTTTCTTTTTTTTTTTTTGAACAATAGATAAAGTGAACGTTACTTTTATGACTTCTTTAAGGGAAGACAAAATAGAGATATTTGGAACTAAAACGTGAAAGTAGTTGATAATAAAAGTTTTTAATAAGTGCGCACAATTTTATTACGATTTAAAAAAAGTGTTTAGGTACAGAGTTTTACGATTCTAGGTAGGTACTATATAGCAAAACATATTATCAAAAAATACAATAAAACAAACATAATATAACACCAAAAATAATGATTAATGATTATTGGGTTATAAGTTTGCTAATGATTTTTTCATGTATGACTGCCGTGTCATATAATATATTCTTTTTTTTTCTTGCACACATGCTACAATAAATTGTAACAGTCATTTACAGATTGTATGTTTTAAAAATTCGTCTAGAAATTAAGTGCAATTATTGATCAGATTTATATTAGTTTTTACATTTATTATCTTTGACATTTGAACCATATAACTAAAATACGAACCGCTTTACCGTCTTACCTAATTAAAAATGAATACTTATTGCCACAACTTCTACTAATGTAATCATTTTAACTTCATTATAAGTAAATTTATATGTACATCCGTTAAAAATTTAGATTCTCGACGTCAAGTACGTTATTGATTTTTCTGTAATCCATTTAAATATATCTAAACGACACAAACACATAGTGGGTGTACTTATATTCAATATAGGTTACTACTTCATATTAAAATATAATATCCATAATTTTTAGAAGAAAAAAAGAATTCAAACATTATCTCAATTACGAGTATATATATATATAGCTGATATTCTGATTTAAAATAGCAGCTAACTTTTCGCAGTGGACAAATTTTAAAAATAATACAATATATCTACCCGACCCTATCTAGGCGTGTGGAAATGGTACCAAATTCGTTTATAGTTTATACTGAATTCTATATTATGTTTCGTTTATTCCAAGTTAGACTCAATCTAAAAATGTAAATTATCAGAAAAACACATTTTTTCAAAGATTAGTCAAAGAATGATAAAAAGGTATATTATATTTTATTTAAATGAAATGTTAATAAATTTACGAGGAATTCCGTAAAACTTTGTTTTTTTTATTTAATTAAAATTTAAAAGTAATAATATATTTTGCCAACTATCCGCCATAACCAACAGATGATAAATAAAAAGCAAACAGTACACGGTTGAAAGCAAAAAATTTAAATAATTTAAAAATTAATTTCAAAGAATACACAATATAATGTATTATCTGCAATGACTCGAGCTCTTTTTATAATTTATACACGACGATTTCCAGTTTCCGCAAAAACAATAAATTAAGGTATCATACGACAATTTCTTTTACAATAATTAACAAGCTAATTTTGTTTTTCTTCAACACGGAATATTTTATAACAATAATAATACTTTGCAGGTATAACCTATGACGTGTGTACTAATTTATTAACATTTGTAACCCGGGCACCATAACAACAATATTACAATGTGCTGGTTTCTTATAGGTACGCGAAACAAATAATAATATGAACAAAAATTTCATTTCACGAAGAAAAATTTCTCATTCTTTTTATTACGTATATATATTTTGTTTAGTGCGCGCTCTGTATGACGTATACAGTTAACAGCACACTGCAATGTTTTCTGTTTTATATATACGAGATAATAAATTAGTCGAGTTAGGTAGAAGCTACTAAAAATATATTTGAAATAAAAAAAGAACTTTCTTCGAGATTTATAGTTTAGTAACTTTCGTCGGTATATTAATATTATATAGGTAAAATGAAAGTGAGCAACAACGCCGAAGTCGAGCGCAGAACTCGCCCCGCATCGCGATGTTCACAACACACTATTACGCGTGTACGATTACGCTTTTATTTCGGGGCCACAATCAGATTTTTAGTTTTTTTTTTATTCTGCGCTATTACACCACACACATCGGACTCGATCGATCGACCTCGGAGCGCGCAATAAAAAATTGCAAAACGTACCACCTATGACATAGTATGCATCCTTACGGATTTTCGTCATCTATCGATCGACACTGCACTTGCCCAATCCCCCGGAAAGCTTGTGTACACGTGTACACGATTTACACCTGTAACCTACTATGGATTAGCCGGGACGCGACTATTTTGCCGCCGACGATTATAATTCGATTTTCCGCAAACACTTCGCATAGCCACTCGAACGATCACAGAGTACGATTACTATTCGCCCGCGATCAGTGACACGATTACGTGATCACCGTACGTCACTTTATATTGGCTAATCGACCTATGGCGAATGATTATTATTATAATATACTTTCATCCGTCCGCGTTTTGCCAAAACGATAGTTATGTCCATTTTTCAACGCACAGTAAGAATACTTTTAAAACGTGTTTATCTGAAATACGAATTGACCATTTCGAATTTAAATTAAGTACAAAATCAACGTAACCTTCTTTGCTTAAAAACGTTATTAGAACAATAATATTTTTTTTCACAATCGCAATACAAAATTATCGTTTTGAAATAAATGAATATAAAATGATGTTATTGTCGTATTGTAACAGCATAGTAGTCATTGAGCAGTAGGTATAAACATATATTACATGTTATATAACGTTCTACGGCATTTCTGAGTTGGATTCATTTAACTTCATTAAATTATTATCAGATCCAAAAAAGTTGTACACATAATACGATCGCAATCGATAAAATACCGAGCTAAGATTATTGAATTATTATTTTTGGATATTTTTTATCCAAATAAAACCGTTGTCCGACGGATTTAAAATATCCAAGGTTAGTATTTTCACGTACGTTTTATTTTCCCTTTGTTAGAAATTCGTATTCATCGGCGCTATCGGGGGTATTGTGGTGATAAAAAATAATATTATTTGTGTGCTAAAGAGTAGTAGTATAATACCGTAAATAGTATCCAGTAAAACAATCTACTTCGAAACGAGTGTTTTGCATTTGGCATTCAACATAACGAAATCGTTCGTTTGAAACTTGTTCTGTAAATAGCAATTGACAGATACACAGAATTATTAAATAAACTAAATCGATTTGGACTTTGGACTGACCGAGACAAAGCGTGAAATCGAATCAGAAAATTTAGTTTGTGACAAACGACAATTGTAATTTTTTTTTCCAATGAATAAAACACGATGATTTAAAAGTAACATATGTGTAAAACTGATATTTACATTCGATTTCGTGACCGACATGATGATAATATTCGTTATCCATCGCACTCCGTACCGATGAAAACAGCATAACTAAAACTAAAATTACAGTACTTTGGCCATGTCACGATAACTTCTTTGGCACGAGACGGTCAAAACAGGTATTAAGTCATTGTAATCTGTCAAAAAAAAATCATTAAGTTTTTGTTAAAAACACATCGGCACAGGGATCAATTAATTATCTTTTTGGGGTGTAAAAAATATAAATCGATCTTTATGTAAAGACATAAGTAATACTCTCCTACCTAACTGGGCGCCAAAGGTTTTTTCCCCTATTAACGTCAATTCTTGTTTTAGGAGCCACCGAGTTGTTGCAAATGACGCGGCCGGTCACGCAACACCTGCAGCAGCACCAGCAGCAGCAGCAGCAGCAGCACCAACAACCGCACCAACAACCGCACTCCATACTGAAGAAACCTCCGGTTACGGTGACCGCCGTGTCCTCTCCGAACGCTTCGCAGCCCCCTACCGACCCGGGCGGCGTGTGCGGACCCGCGGCCGGGACCGGCGTGTCCAGGGGGGCCGGGGCGCAACCGCCGCCCGCCGAATTCGCCGACGTCGCGGCCCAGTGCTATCACCCGGGCGGCAGCATCGTGGGCATCGGGACGTCGTCCACGCTGCCCCGGCCACCGCCGCCGCCGAAGTGCCCGCGGCCCGATCACCACCACCACCACCACGTCGGCGGCCACCACCACCAGCAGCACATCCACGGCACCATCAGGAGGCACGCGGCCGCCTCGTCCGCGCTGCCGGCGTGCACGTGTTCCGGTCCGGTGGCCGGTGGCGCCGGGACCTCGCCGTCGCCGTCGCAGCACCACCCGCACGCGTCCTCGTCCAACCTGGCCGTGGACGTGGCCGCGGATTCGTGCGCCAAGACGGCGGCCGTCGAGGAACTGCACGTGTGACAGTCGAACCGCGGCCACCGCCGGTCGTCCGACACGGAAATCGACCGGCTGGCCAACGACCTGACCAGGATATGCGACCAACTCCGCGAGTCGTCCGGCGCCGGCGGCGATGTCGACGGCGATGGCGGTAGTGGCGGCGGCGGCGGCGGCGGTGACTTGTTCTACTTATGACATTACTTAACGTTGGACGCGATGCAATTCCGTGCGAACGCGCGCGCACGAGACGACGCGCACTAGAGAGAGACGCGTCTCTGTACATATTATTATTATTATATTATTTATGTATAATTACGTATTGTATATTGATTGATAACGATAACGATGTTATTTTTGAATGTCTTTAAGATAAAAATTAAATGTTTCCTCGGTTATTCCTCGTCGGATCCTCTCCGTGAAACCACCGCCCTTCCCGTCACTCACCACCGTTCACCCATCACCCCGCCAACATCCTCGTCGACGAACTTGTATTTTACTAACATTGCAATTATAATAATAATAATAATAATAATTATTATTATTATCATTATCGTTTGTAATCGATATTTTTAACGGTCACTACTGATTGGGGTTTGTTCACGTGAAATGTTGTTAGCGTTATTATTATTATTATCATTATTATTATAATAATTATTGTTATTCCGTTGGTCGTTAATAATAATTCTAGTTACCAAAAAAAAAAACAATTGTTGAAATTATTATGTTATTATTATTATTATTATTATTATTTATAACTGTTGTCTTACACGTTTCGCATTAATGCGTTTTGACGAAATCCTCGTTTTCCAATGACAATATTTGATTTTCCGGCAACCCGACGACGATACGGTACCACCAAAAGGTATAATATAACAATATTATTGCACCTACCAAAAGTAAATAAATAGATTACGCTTAAGCGGTAACCTGCTGAAAATATTGCGCACAGTAGACGACAGATAAACGTCCTCGAGAGTCTCGCACGAGCGGTCAAAATTAATGTTTAACTTATCGTGACACGTAACGTATTTCTTCGCAATTCATCAACGGGAAAAACGTCTTATCGTAAAATTGTCCGTGACTCGTAAATTTCGCGAAAGCAGTAATCATTGTTGGAATCGTAAAATTCGCATAATTTAGTGGAAAAAAAAAATACATAATAAGGGTGTAGAAATTCAAAATCGTCTATAAATATAACATCAGTTGTCGGAAATCCGTGTTGTTGAACGCATAGATAGCAGTTATTTTATTTTTTTCATTCCGAATACACTTTCAATATTTTAAAATCCAATTCGATGACGGATAGTTTAAATAATTTGATACAAAACGTGCTGGAGGTAACAGAAAGAAAAAAAAATGAATAAATGACAAAAATTGCGTGCTGAAATAATGTCTGAAACTCCGCGAATCCAAACCGGGTACAGAATTTATTTTTAGTTAAAAGTTTACCAACGCGAGACAAAAACAAACGAATAACTTATTTTATTTGGATCTTATTATTATGCATATCGTAAAAGTTTAAAACAAAATATGATTTGTTCCAAACCTATGCAAATTTAGTTTTCTTTAACTGGAAAAAACGATACGAAATTATTGAATATATATGCGGTATCGTTGTACGTATACACTGCACGCAACAATAATATTTTGTTGTCGGAATAACGATGTCATTGGAAAACGAATACGCCTACACTCGAGTTGTACACTGCTCACGAAAACCATAAGATATATTGATTAAATATTAAATAATGTTATTCGATACTATAAGATTAATTAATATTAAACGTGAATATATTGATATTGTGACGATAGAACGCATTAGAAAAATACACTATGTAAAAACGATATATATATATATATATTGCCAATTTGTCTTGGTTAATGTTGTACTTTAATAATATACTCCCGACAAGTGTCCTCTATCGGAGTCAATTGTGACCGAAAAATTAAATAAATACGCATGACGATATTATTATATTAATAATATTATAATATTGATATTGATGTTCCGCCGGAAGACCAATGAGTTTCGGGTTGCCAGCTTTCCGAGAAAATTATGCCATTTGTCGATGTCATTTTTGATAATTTTCAAAACGTTTCCATTCCAGCAAAAAATTGTTATCTAAACCTTGATTTTGCACGCAACAATTTTAAAAGTTCTTCTGCTACGTTACAAGTAGACGATCAAATAGATAAATAATAATATGTTAACCATGTATTCTTATAAACGCATATTAGTACACGGACTTAACAGTCGTATACTATAACAAACTGTACGGCAACACATCGGTTTTATTTCATAGAATTATTAATTTAAAATACCTATAATACATTTTTTTTTTTTTAATTGTGTCTTATGATTATAATGATGCTGTGCACTCTCCGTCAACACTACCGTTTATAATCGATCAATTTTTCTATTTTGTTTCTCGTGAGTATCTGTAAATCACTTTGCAAGTAACGCATTCAATTAAATAGTTAAATCATAATATTCAATAAAACAATTACAATTCGGTATATATTATGTAATAATTAGATACCTATTTACGTAAATTATTAAATTTAAACTCACCGATCTACCGTGGAACTACCCCAAACATATTATTATTATCAATATTATCACTGTTAATTGTGTATTATATCATTATTATCATATTCGTTTGTTGTAATGGGGTACCTACATATAAGAGTTACCTATAACTATCATTATATGACAAAACAAAATGTTGTGTGCTCGCCAAATCGTCTATACATTAATATTGCCACATAATATTATCATATTTGAATAGTAAAAATTTAATATGTGTAAATATTTATGTATTTTTTATTTATTTATATATATATATATATAAATTATAATATTATTTACTTGTTAAAAATTAAATATATACCACATATAAATTTCACATAAGCTTAATTACATAATATTATATTATAATTTGTCAAGACCCATGTACAAGGAATCACGAGGACGAGGAAATACTTTCAACAAATACAGAAAACACTCACGAAAAAATATTTGATATAATTAGTAGCCGTTTAGACTTAGTAAATTTCATCTTGTATATTATTATACAATTATTATTAAACAATACATTTTATGCAATATTCTAAACATGCATGATTTCCGTGTGCCTACAGCATAACTTGCCACTGTTTATGTTATTATTATATTACTATTGTTCGTACCAACAAAATAGTTTAAAATGTATACAGTCTCTGGTGATCAGAATATGTTATAAACCTTTTGTGGAACCCTAAACAAATAGCGAAGATTATTATTATTATTATTATTTTGAATATTATCCCGTTGTTGTTCAACCATATTGTTTAATTGCGGTATATATATATTTATATTAAAATAATTATTAGATATTAATGTCCATGATTATATTTTTAGTCTATTGTTTTCATTAATATTGTACAGATATACGAGTTCTTTTGTATAAAAATTATTTTTTATTAATGCATTTTAACGAATAAGATCATTGTGAAATAAGAAACGAAATTATTGTGTTTTGTTAATAAACTGAATTATTACTCGACGTTGACATTAGTATAAATATGTGGTTCCTCCAATACTTACGATAATATTGCATATTATCTCACTGTTTATTATAATTTTTCTAACGATCAAATATTGTTTCAAAACCAAACAAATGAATTTTCTAAAAATAACTTAAAAATTCCACTGAAATAAAAATATCCCAATAAAATATTTTGTGTGTTATGTATACCTATATTAATAAATATACATTTCCAGGAACAAAATAATTTCTGAACACATTCATATTTATCATTATATAAACTTTAAAATTGTATCTGCAAATTATTAACATTTAATAACAATACGTCAATACCTACCTATATATATATATATACGTACTTTATAGTTTATATGTAAACACTAAAGAACATATTTCTGATTAATATAAAAATATTTGACGGTCTAACATAATATTATCATTTTATTATTAATAGTAAATATTTTTATAATACATATAAAACACTTATTGTTATGTATTATATTGAAGTATAAAAAGTTTAAAATAAAAAATGTAGGTAAACAGGTACCGCTTGATGTACATTAGGTGTAGAGTGGGTGACTATTATAGATGTGTTAAATTAGAATTCAATGATATATCATTTAATCATTGTATACGAAAAACCTAGCTTATATTTTTTTTCTGATATAGCTATTAAAATCATTTGTTTTATTTTTAGTATTATAGAAAGTTGATACATTTTTTTCCGATAATATTGCATTTATTATATTATTAATTATTAATTATATAATAATATATATTTATACTACACTATATCAATCTTTATAACATATCATTTAATAATATCTTTATGTAAAGTGTAAATACCATAAAACAAAACAAAAATAGATTTATATTAGGACCTGTAAATAGATAATATTTTTATTTAACACATATAGCTCAAAAATAGTCGAAATATTTTTAAAATGTTATCGTTTATATAAAACAATACTATTATAAATATTTTGTAAACATTTCAAGTAACTATACGGTTATTCGTTTTCATACTTCATCAAAAAAATAAAATCGATTTTAATAAAAATTGGATTTGCAGAAAAATTCACTTTTGCCTTAATCTTTTGTTTGTTTTTTCGATTATAAAAATATGTAAATACTGAGAATTATTAAGTACGACTTCTCTTAAGTACAAATCAGATTCAATTTGATATCCAAAACCACTCTATTTTAAAAAATGAAGCATTTTAACTGTACACAACTTATTTTGTAGTCATTCATTCATTCAAAGAAACATCACTCTGTTCAGAATCTAAAAATAAATAATCTAAAAAAAAAAACCAATAGCCCCAAAAAAATTTTGTTTTTCCTATCATAATATCTGTTTTAAAAGAAACTGATAGTAAACATTATAAAATGACACTGAATGTGTCCAAGAATTTGAACTTGAATTGTTTCATAAAATATAGTGATGTACTGATGTAGATTTTAAATACCATAACATATTATAATTTATAATAATACATATTTAGTTTCAACTTTCAATTAATAGTGTTACGTATGGCTTGATCATAAATTCATAACTAACCGTCTAACTATATTTAATTAATCTGGAATTATGACAAATAACCATTTAGATGTTTACATAAATATGTTTATTATAATTTACGTATGTATATGCAACAAATATGCATTGTTTTTGACTTTAGCAAACGCAAACAATATCCTTTAGTGTATATACCTATATAAAATGTTGAATAGATCCACTGATTATAATATTATACAATATATTATTATTATTATTATTAAATATTATTGTACATAATATAATCAATGGTAAATCGAAATTATTATCGATATGAACAATTTAATTCTTCGAAACTGCCATAAAAAAGTTTCACATAAATTTATAGTAATTTCTAAATCTACTCCGGCATAAAAATCTAATCACACTTTTATGATACTATTATTTTAATATTTCATAAACACTGACTTTATATTTAAAAATGTAATTGTTTCAATCCTTTAAATAACCAGGAATATTATAGAAATATGTATTGGCTAAAGCCTAAAGCTATATTTTTATTATTTATTGGTACATTTTTTTTTCAACATATATACGATATATATATATATATATGATTCAATTGTTATTTGTGAGTAAATAGCTTTGTAAATCAAATAAAAGGTTCTACGCAAGTTGTACTTACAGAAAATAGAAAGTGTCAAAAATGGACAGTCCTTTATTTTTTATAAGCATTTAAAATATCTAAGTTTAAATCTGTACAACATCCATTTAAAAACAACAATTTGCAAATTATTTTGTAGTTAAAAATTCATAACATTTTTAAATTCAAACCTTGGTTTGAAAATTTAACACAAAGTATAAATTTGTCTTACGAAGATTATAAAAAATTTTAATCATGTTTGCACAATTATTTTTTTACTAGCATTTGAATATTAAGCTTTTGTGGACCGTAGTATAAAAATTTCTCATCAAACAGTTATTGATATATTATTTTATTTTTTAAAATATAAATTCCAAAAACTTAAGACATTCTAATATTATCTAAATTATCGTTTTCTATATTGAATGACATTCTTCTTATAACTAGATTACAATTTTAAGCTGTTTATAAGCATTTTTAATTTTCTAATTTATTTACATTTTTACTAAAATATTTATAAACATTATAATATACGTGGCCTAAAAGGTAGAACAAATATAATATATAAGACTCTAGACAAATTTTTCTGACTGCAGTTTTAAGTTTTAAGTTTTTAGTATTATATAATATGTAACATGGTTATTAATTAAATAGTTTGAAGTTTAAATTTTGACAAAAATCGTCAAAATAATTACTAAAATTTTATAATAATTGTTTATTTTTATTAAACACGTATGAAATTGTCAATTTTAGTGGCTAAGATTTTAAAATATAACATATGATTATTCATAAGTTTCTTTTTTTATAAATCTTATGATTAGTCATAGAGATTTCAAGTAAAAATTCCACAAAATTAGACCTTCGTGCAAAAAATAACAATCAATTATTGTTATTTTGTTGTAATTTAAAAAATAATATTCGTAAGGACTTGAATAATTTTTATGCAGATATTATTATTAATTATTCTATACAATTCAATTTGCCAAAATATTTAAATTTTTTTAGTTATTGACCTGACTAACTATATCACAAATTCACAAATCTATTCATCATATCATTTTACGCTAAGTCAGTATTGACTCAACAGTTAATGGGTAACAATAATATATGATATATAAATAAATATTACTAGCTATTTCCCGTAGCTTTATGCACATATCATTAGATTTGATTTGGTTAGTGATGACTGATGACGAGTAGATAAGCTAAAAAACCACTGACCTTGTTCAAGGTTTAAGCTATCTCCATACCAAATTTTATCAAAATCTGTTCAGAGGTTTGACCTTGAAAACTTAATAGGTAGACATAGTTACTTTCGCATTTATACAATTTGTATAATATAATTATAATTATTAATACAATAAATGCAATATTTGCAAAAATTAATTAAGGTTACCGTATGACTAATTTTAAAATAATTTGCCATAGAAGCAATTTAAAATAAACTTAGTCATATGACATATAGTTTAACAATGATTTTATACTTATTATATTATATACGAGTATATATAGTTTATTATACAATGATTTATCATTTAATTCAAATTTAACAGATTCATTACAGTGACTTACTCAAAGACGATATATACTTGATTCAAATGATTTGATACTTATTGGTATTATCTACAAAAGAGTACAAATTCTCTACTTATCCACTTTTTTTTTTAAATTTACTTGTTTTTAGTTTTTGGTATTAAAAATCGACATAGATTACAGTATATAATAATTAGATTAAAACATATTTTTTTAATGCATTTACCTCTGGGTGCTCCTGGATCATTTTCTATTTTTTCTTTTTTTTTTTATATATATATTAAACATTTTTAATTTTATATACATTTATAAATAATTTTTATTCTTATGTTTATTACCCCTCTGATCGCTAAATAATCATTAATTAATGCATTTAATAGTTACCTAATTATTTATTGAGTAAAAAAAATAACAGAATATACTGCAATCCTTGGCTCTTGCTACAACATAATTGTATATTTTTAATAAATTTAATTTTTAAATGTTTCAAATACATTTTCCTTGCCGATGGTGGTTCTCTTAGACATTATAGTTATTATAGTTAAGATTTTTGAATTTAATTATTTACACAATAATAATAAATTCTTATGAAATATATGAACACGAATGCATAATTTTACAAGCTACGAGCTAATGTATATCGTTTAGAATTTTGAATCTAATAGTAACAACTAGCAACTATAATGTGACCACAACACAGTCGTTTAACCATATTATATTTATTTTTGATATATTTTTAAAAGCAATAGAAATAGTTTTCTTATTCATATATTTTTTATTGTCCTTCATCAGACATGTGGATTTAACAGTGAGTCTTGATAAAAAGTAGGTAACAACCATTTTAACCTCCATCGAAGTCAATATTATAATTTGCATTGATAAAATTACTTTATCATTATTAATAATTATTATCTAAATACTAATCTAAACTATAATAATTATAGTGTATTGTAAATTAATATAAAATACTCATTACTAATTTTACTTTCTCGGTACTCACAATCCACATGGTACCTATCCACCACTACCACATTTTAGCAGTGAGATAATTGTCTTAAAATAACCATCCCGCGATCCCACTGAATTTATTATTACATTGAAGTATATTTTACTTGAAGTTTCCGAAGTGTCCCGAACTCCTGAGTCTTGACGCTACTACCATAATAATATAATATAGTCTGTACTTTGTACATACGCAAAGTTACAAAGGTCGTACTAATTCTACAGTCAACTGCGTGCCTGCATCGTACAATCTACAATCTGCAATAATCTTATACAACCTACGATTTATGAACTAATTACTTATGTTAATATTATAGATAATGCAAATTATATTTTATAATAATAATGATTAAATTAAATTAATTGAATATAACTTATTATCAATAATGAAACTTTAATTTAAAAATGCAATTTTAATTAAAAATTGTACAACAATAAATAACAATAACAATATGGAAGGTACCTAATAATCTATTAAAACAAAATGAAACTGCTTATTATTTGTTATTAAACAATCTTTGAAAGTCATAAGTACAAAAACCTAAATACTGTTTTAGGAAACTAACAATAGTTTCTATAACAAAAGACATCCAACAAAGACGAAAATCTCATTATTATCATCATCATCATCATCATCATCATAATCATCATTATTATCATTATTATAACGTGAATTTAGTTCAAAACATAGGAGGTAATACCTCACAATGTTTACAGCAACTAATGAGGAATTTAAACTCTGAAATAGTAGTTGAATCTCAGTATGTACTTTTAAAATATAATTTTTATAAACCTCACGTATATACATCTGTTATTTAATACCTACAATAATAATTAATATTGTTTTAATGATTTTTTTTTTACATATATATGAATTTTGTATACATTTTATAAAAGTATAAGTTGGTTCATGTGATCGTTTTAAAAGAGTTAAAAGCTCCTTTTGTCAAAAGTATTTGAAAGGAAATTATTTTAACGCATAATATGATATACCTACCACTTTAGTGTGAGTAATAAACCAACATTTGAATAAATAGTCTTTTGAAACGAAAAAATAATAAGCCCAATGGTACGGAAAAATTCGAAATTCTTATAAAAAGTGTAGTGATTAAGCACAATAGGTTGTTATCCTAACAAGTATTTATTAGTTTACTGATAGTGATTTTATGATGTGCTTATTTTATAAAATAATACACATCTAAAGCGGTTTGACAGTTTAAGTAAGTGTAAAAATAATATAAAATAATAATTATGTGGCTTACACGATACTGGTAATTCAAAAATAAAAAATAAAATGCATATAATATACAACAGAAATCGCGTACATTGTTTGGAATGCTAACGAGTATTTTTGTAACCAGTTATTTGTTTTATTATCTATTTTCTACAGATCATAAAGTCTTACAACTAGATGTCTTAAGATATGATATTACTAGTAGCATAAAATGTATTTTTAATTTTCTTAATTTTCTTTATAATTTATTCTGAAATTCCTACAACCAATTAAGATTTATTGAAAGATGTTGATCATATTATAATGTGCTCATAATTTAAAAATGCCTATTATTTTAAACCACTCGATTCTTACTATTCAACAATTATTATTGATTTACCAGGAATGCATTTTGGTTGTAAGCACTCATTTAACACATAATTCAACATTTCCATAGATAAATTAATATATTACCTCAAGTGTAATCATTATATTATAATAATAATAAATATTAAATAGTATCTAGTCATTGAGACCATTGTTTGTAAAAAATAAAACAATAACGAATCAGTTACAACTGATTCTAATAATTAAATTACAAAACTAGGAGTTATTTTCTACTATTTAATTACATTTTTTATTTTTCATTTTTAATCGTTTACATTTTATTTATATACTATATAAACAGATTGAAAAACAACAGATAACATGAGCGTTCTTAATCATTTATGTACAAAGTATAAAATCATACCTACTTAAAAAATAAACAAAAGAGAAAAAATATTCAGTATTATAACAACTTTAAAATTTTCAATTTGGCTAAATAATAAAATAAAAATAAAACAAAAATAAATATTAGGCAATAATGTTAATACTTGAATAAAAAATAATATAATTTCACAATGATATGAGTACCTAGCTATTATTTTTTTTAAATTTAAAATGTCCTTTAGTAGGTATCATAACACTTTATAACTTAAACACGTGACAATTTACAGTGTCCGATTGACATAAATACTTTATGTACCGTGGTACTAGTTACCAAGGATTTTATGGTAAATAATAATATTTAAGACAAGACTAACGTGAACTTCGCCATATCGATTGTACGGTTTAGGTCATATATTATATTATATGTATAATACAAAACAAAATTGTAAATATTATTTACATAAAAAAAAACTTAATGCTTTTAACATAAAAAAAAAAAAAAAGAAAACGGTTTAAACGTTAAAAAATAGTAGTTCATTTTAACAATATTAATAATATTATGTTTATATTTATTATGTGCACAAAAACAGCATTGGGATTGTCGCAGGAGACATTGCTTACATTTACAGGAGCAAATTTATTGCTTAAATACGACATTCTTATTTACATTCATTATGATTCAATGATATTATTGCAACGAAAAAAAATATATAAATATATACAAACTGCAGTATATTATATTTATGTATGTAATAATAATAATAATATCATATCGTAGTACGTTAAATATAATATTATGAATTATCATATTATTTTTTTCTTATAAATATAAATATTCACAAGCATTATAATATGAGATACTCGTAGTCACATGGATTTACATACGTAATAATAATTACAATATCAGTAATAATAATAATAATAATAATAATAATAATAATAATAATAATATAATACAATATAATTAATATAATAATAATTGTATAATGTACATGGGACAGGTAGCGGTCTTCAGGTCTCCTTGTTTTCCGGAAGAGGACGAGGGGGATAATCGACTTTGGGCGTTTGGTTTATGGCCTCTTAAGCACCTCTAACACCAGTCGTTCACCGTAATCCTGCAAAACGAAAAGTTATTAGAAAATTGTCACATAAATATCGTATTATAATCTAAAAGGTCGCCGACGACTGTGGAGGCCGCGTGGAGTGGCGTACGAACAAGACCAGAAAGACATGAATGTGGTACGTAAAGTATGATCGTGTGGTGACAAGTTAATATTTAACAAATATTCGTTGGCGCTAATCTTCAAATTGTCATCGAACGACACGACGCGTCTATTTCCTGATTTTTCTGTCTAACGTTTGCAGTCGACCGCCGAAAATGCAACTCATTGCGGAACTATTTGAACCCATGTAGGTAGGTAGGTACTTGAAATAAAAGAAATTTCGTGGAAATCACGGGAATCTATGCATTTTTGGAAATCGACTGTTGCATACGTTTGAAAAATATAAAGTTTTTACACCACCACGTCTGTCTTCGACTATATAATATCACGACGTGATGTTGTAGATATCGATTGAAAAAAGGCGATATCGTTGCGATAATGACATCAAGTAAGACTCCCGCCGATGCTTTCGAAACGTGCACTTTCTAACGGCGCACCGGCAAAGTGCATCTCGAAATGTCGAACACTCGCTGTACAACATGACATAGGTACCTTACACGACGAGAAGAACGAACATAACGAACTGCCGCGGTTACGGAATTTACCGTCGCCGGAGTGTCACGGGTGCCTATACGCGCGTTCTCCGCCACACGTCCTCCTGTCACCACTGCGCTACAGTGATTCGGACTTACTTGCAGTGTTGGTGCCGACACTCGTAACCTCGATTATACTCGTCGTCCCATCCGGCATCCGGTGCGAGACATACGTCGTCGTTGCCGCATTCGTTTCGTATGCACACGTCGACCGACTGCTACTGAGCTGGTGTCGGCGGGACACCGGCTAATGGCTGTTTTGCGTCGGGTTGAAACACCACGGCCACTGAAAAACGATAAAAAAAGAATAAAATAAAATATATTATATAAATATAAAGGCCTCGGCGATGACGTGATCGGACCTAAATCCCGCGTTCGGGGGGGTGGGGGGGAGGTGTGATTCACATCGATTTCGGTTTATATGATGATATCATTATAGTTCGTTTGTTTGTCGATTCGTAGAGCTTTCCACGGTCGTATATACCTGCTACGCGCTTTTCAAACCCGTCGAGAAACCGTTTCACTTCTATATTAATATCATAACGTTAACAATGGAGAAAGATGACGGATATAATAATATATGCTCGGGACAGCTGTGGAGAAGCCGTATCGTTTGCTACAGATCGAATTATTAAGATATGCAGATAAACGAAAATCTATTTGATGTATAATCGTTATTGTCGACTGTCGTACGCCCCGCGTTCTATATAATATAGTACATTATTATCATTGTAGAGTAGACGGGGAGCGCAGACGATGCTCGGCGGCGATGTGTGTGTATATATATAATATTTTATTTATACGAGTGGCCTTTAAATTAAAAACGAAAATTGTGTACATAATTACATTCGTATTGATTTTATCCGACAACAAACAAACGGGAATTCAATTACTGTGCCCGGGTCCCCTCTACTTATTAAAGTACTATATCTGCGCATACATATAGATCAATATATTATGTACAAATTGTTGTATGGCGACCGTCTCGCGCGGACCCCGCACAACAAAAACTGTACATCATAATTCATAACATTATAACAATGAAATATTACTATTAAGGTTCAAACGCGAATTTACGTTATTACATTTATTTTTATTCTCGTGCGTATAACGAAATTTTTAAACGTTGCCTATTCGTTATTATAATGTCTGGCACGCGAGACATTATTCACGAGATCTTAATAATGTATAACATTAATACTATACGAAATGAGATCAAGCTCGGCCGACACTAAATACTCCCCTAAATTTTGCATTTTAAAGCGACCGTTTTCCGTCACTAATCATTTTAGCGTAAATGTGTTCGTCGCATTATAAAAACGTCACGTTATCAGGAGAGGCGCAGTTCAGCGAGACGATTACGGGTGTGCAGATAAGAAGCGACTACGACGAAGCGTTCGAGTGGAAAACATTACAAAATTCGAAGGAAAACCTGTATTATTATTATTACTGCACGAACGTTTTGCCATTGATAAACATTTCGAAACTCCTTTGGTAAAGGATGTATAAGCAAATCTGAGCACTTATTAACGCCGAAATCGTATTTTAGCTATTCGCAGAAAAGTGACTTATTGTCCGGGTGGGCTATATCGTATCGGAAACTGCTGCAATGTTTGTCACGATACGAATGAACGGAAACGCTCCTCTTGAATATTCTCGTAATTAATCCAATAAATCATCGAACCCAATATTTTTACACGTCATCTCGGCCGGTCTTATTCATTGTACCCTTATCGGAGAAAAGATTATAACATTCCCCGTTGAGACCGCCATTGATCATTATCAATCACTCGTACGTCCCCAAAACGCGCTGTGATGTACGAGCCAACTCATTGCGTAATGAAATACCTAATAAATCGTATGGCCATCTAGAAGATATTAATGTATATTATATATCTCATATTCGTTTTCCACGCATAATAATATCATATTATTGTACTTGTTATTATCGTCGTCGGTATTTGGTTAATACACTTGTTATTGGACTACAGGTACGCACCTGTCCATAATCATTTACGACCATAGATGCAGCAGACATAACTTTTCTCCTCCCCCCACCCACACATACACACATCGCCGTCGCAATCAATCTTTCGGCTCGAAAATCGGACGTAAATTAAAAATCCTCTCTATACCTTTGATAATCGCGAAGATAATATTATAGGTAGGTACTGCACATCGCTAACGAACATCGCGCAAACATTACAACTGTTTATCGCCAGCAACGAAGGTTTATACATTGTGTTTAAATATAATCGGGTAGTAGATGTAAGTATAATAATATGTGTAATACTCACGTATGATGAAACGTTGGCCGGTGGCGTTGGAGGTTGTGACTGTTGCGGCGACGGGGGAAGTCCGCCCTGGGGATGCTGCGACAAATGGTTCAGTCCGGGTGCGACTTGGTTGTGGCTGCCGATCAGACCAGTCTGTTGCTGGAAATGGCAAAGAAAAATAGCAAAATAAATAAATAAACTAATTCGATTATGACACACCGCACACGATGCATTCATACCATATGGCCGTCACCACTCGGAGTGACAAGTCGGACATTTCACCCTAACCCCCGCATAACAACAACGATAGTATACTGTGCAATTATTCGACGCTGAACACATTTATTTATTTTTTCGTGGATACAATTATTATATTAATATTATTTACATTAGTATTTAGTATATACTTGGGGTGATTTATTATTGAAACGTTTGAAGTTTGAACGAATAAAAATATCGACGTGATTTTATTACACTAAAAATGGAAACACGATTGGACAACTGAACCTTTATCTAAAACTAAAGCCTTGTTTTGATTCTTTAAATAATATCATACAATAATTATTATACGTATGAGTTATTGAAATATAATTCAACATTTAAAATACACAACATGTAATAATTGAAACAATAATATTACGTCTACTAACATTATAGTGTATTTTATATTATATTCAATGTGTTCGTGCCTACTCAATAGTTGGTATGGGAATTTAATTAGTAAATATTACTATTTATTACATCTACTTTTCATTTAATATATACATTTAAATTTTTTAAAGTGCCCATACCTCTATAATTATAACTCATAAAACACAAATTATATCACAACCCAAACGCATATAGCTATGTAGGTAATAATTACTAAGTTATATTTATTGTAACTAGTCCTGGCATATGGATATACGCGGTAATTTATTATCAGAGGTATACATTTTGTTTTTTTTTATTAGACTTCAGTGTTTAGATTTTTTTTAGGAAAATTATTGCTTTTAACTGGATATTTAACATAACGTTACTATCGTCAATATCACTTAAAATGCACTGTACGCTGCGCTTTTTAATAAAATATTTAAACAAACGGTAATAATAATATATTAAACAGATCAAATATGACCAATGTCAAAACTCTATGCACCACGTGTATAATACATTAATATTATGTTTAAACATATTTTGTTCACCATTTGAAAATCGCAGTACTTGCGTGTATTATAATATATTTAGTTCATACGAATAATGTAGGTACTGACAACGTTTAATGTTTATTTATTAATAGCGATCCTCTCGTTAGACGAATCCGCTTATAAGAGTGCCATTAAGTTGAAATCATTATAACTATATACATATTAATAATGCAACTATATGCGACCACGATGATACAACAAATGAACAAATTATATTTACGTATATACTTAAAAGCATCACGAGACGTTGTCTAGAATTATAATAATTTAGTGGTCTTTGAAGTTTTCAATAGTCCCATACTGCCGTTTTCCAACTCATTAAAAATTATTAAATTTGGATTGTGACCAATAACATCTGTTTAAAGTTTAATATTATTCGTACGAGTTTTTTTAAAGTTATTTTCAGAATAGACCTCCTATGATTTTATATTTCAACCCGATGTTTAAAATTTAAATCACAAGAGGCAAACAGTATTGACGTGTGAATATCAATTATATTATTATAATAATATAACAACACGTATCGTTTCACACGACAGTCGGATATATTAGTGAAAAATCAGTGTGAAATGTTAATGTTAATGGGTTCGCCCCAACTATATAATATTAATTAATATCGTATTGGATGTATTTCCGATGATGATGATCATAATTTTATTATTATATCTAAATCGGGATTTGTCGCGAATCGTGATCAAATGTTCATAACTACATATAATAATAGCATACTATATATACTTACTGCAAATCACTTCCGTACCCGACCTGACCTGACCTAACCAACCAAACCAACACAATACCTCGTATATAATAAAGTGTGACCGAATCCGTGAACACAATAACAACAACATTTATTTGATTGTACAGCATCAATGCGTATTTGAGTATACTCGCGGATCGTGTGCAAAATTGTAAAATAAGGAAAATAAATCGTAAACTCGAAAACATAATATACTGTATCGTTGACCCCCCCCCAACTCAACACTCCACGTACGCGAGAGCATTTATTACGTCTGCGCTACCGATTGCATGTGAACACTTACCGATTGGTTATGGTTTTGCGGGTGGCTGTTCATCACCGGCACCCGATTGTCCATCATCATGGCGGACTTCTTGACTTGGCCGTGGACTTGCGAGTGCGGCGACGGCACGGACATGGGCGGCGATGGTAGGCCCGCCGGCGGTGAGTATCCGTTGTACACGCCGCCGTAGCTGCCCACGTACCCTCCAGCGTACATGCTCGAGTCCGGTTCACCTCCCTGCAAACGTCACCAGCGTGTTTAAGTATACGACTCGGTATATATAATGGTCATAAGTCACAGCGCACGACTCGCGTACAAAGTGTATGTATATAATATTGTATTAAATATTATACATAGTCGTGTGGACGCGTTTTAAATCATATTGTTATTATGTATTATTATTTATGGTTTTTTGGTCTCTCCCCCCTTCCCCGCGCCGTTCCCGTCCTTATGAATTTACAATATAAATCCTCTTATCCCGTACCCTCGCACGCGCCAGAGCCTAGATAGACTTTGCAAACTTCTTTGTCGGGCTAGGACGGCGGTCGTTAAGTTTTCCGCCTGTTTGAGAATCACCGCCATCGCCACCTCCTATACTATACATATACTTCCCCGCGCCCGACGATCGATAAAAAGAACACGATAAAACTCGACTATTAATAATTTTGAATACTATTTTCCCGGGAAAGTTTTCGTGAAAGTTTCCGTTTGTAAAAGTTATCGAATAGCGTATAACATAATACTGTAAATAAAACGAATTCACCGTGCATAATGAAATAACAATATTACAATATTACATTGTACACAGGACTTAATGATATTGTAAATTGAATATTACCTTCGATACGAGACTCGCTCTGTATGCAGCCAGGGCCTTCAAGTAATCCTTCTTAGCAGCTTCCGTTTTCTTCTTGTAAACCTGTAATAATTGTAAACGTTATATATTTTTTTTTTAGTATTAAAGAGTTGTCGTTCGGACATAAACGCGAAAATAAATAGCCTCAAGTCATAAAACAGTTATACCGTTAACCTATGAATTAGACATTTTTTTTTTTTTTACCGAATGGACAACAATTTGCGTAGTTAGAAATTATAATTATTATTTTGTACATTTGTGTTCTGCGACACGCCATTCACATTCCTTTCAATAGATATTTTTTTAATTATTGTTTGGAAATTGGAAAGTTACTAATCAAACGTAAAGGTCAATTACCGTTACGTAAAATATTTCTGAAAAAATATCATTAATCTTCTGAGCATTCAATTAATTTTATACAATCAAAAGTTATTTTAACCAACTTATTTTGTTAAGAATATCAGCTTAGGTATATCGAAAAGTAATATAAATAAAAATTTAATTTATAAATAACAAAACATAATAATATTATTTATTATGGTAAAGAAATATTCATGATAAAAGTACAAGTGAATTAATGACACATATTTAAAATTTAAGTTCACAAATGTTTTCATTTCCAAGAATAATGTTTACTTATTAATTTGTTTTGTTTTTCAAAATATCTTAAATTAAAATTAGTTTTTATTTATCGTTGTCGAACATTCGCACCTATGTAAATGGAATCACGTTTATGTGTCACAAACATTCGTTCTCGCCTTATTGTATGGGTCCCTTTTTCTTGCTTAATAATCACATTTCAGACAGGCGATTTGCACAAAGTCCATTCCCCCGTGTACAACATGTGAGGTGTGTGCCAGATGATGCCTAAATGAATGCAAAATCCGCAATGGTACGCAAAGCGTAGGCGGGAACGCAGACTTCAGTAGGGTGGTGTCGAGCAAAGTTTCTAATTTAAACATTATTGATTTAAATCGCTTTTAAACGCAGCAACCCCCATTCGTGTCCCATTCAATGAGTTCACCTCCTTTCTTTCTATTGTCATAGCAAAAGCAAACTTTGCATTTAGTTATTATAAATTTGTACGTCGCGCTCCCAGGGGGATCCGCATTAAAAATAACCAAATTATTGCGTACGGCTCAGGGTAGTGAAGAAATTGAATTCCCATTCTCTCCACGCCTACAGTGCCTCAAAAACACGGTTTATTTTTCAATAAATTCAATTTTCGTATACATCAAAATGTCATGTCAAGGTATTTGAAATTTACGCCACTCCTCAAGATTCACAAACTCCCAATATATAATTATATTCTCTTGTGATCGTACGATTTTGTTACGATTCTAAACCTAGAGGGAAATCGATCGCACACACAAATTTAAGAAATACTTAGTTATAATTATGCGGATAGTTACAGTCAACATTGTATTACAGTTAAAGGTCGTGTTGTATAGCGTTATTACGCTTTTACTTTGTTGGTTTTTCTTATATTTCTATTTCCTATCAAAATGAAAACGGTCAAAATATAATTTATTGCAAACGCTAATGCACCACGTCAGAAATAACACATCTTGTAGCAGAGTAATAAAACGCTTTACACGTGACCTCCGGTAGATTGTGTATACGGTCCTTACGATGGTATTCGGAAAGTATCGATTCAAAACGTTTGATAATGGAACACATTACCGTCTATATAATATTATATTATTACATTTCAATAACCAATAATCGCAATAATTCTTAATTTGCTACACGACATATTTTCAACGAGCTAACAGCACGCAGATGAGAGTTTTGATTTACCTCGATAACGATTTATTGCGATCAGAAAAAATGTCAATTTGTAGTCAGTAGCCATAATTTCTTGTGGAAATGACTTTGATAGTTCTATTGGGTTTGCGATCATTAGTTTGTTTTAGAAAGTTTTTTATGGGCATTTCACATAAAACTGTATAATAAACTCGTATTTAGCTCCAACGGGATTTACAAATATTAACGACGGTTTGTTGATTTTACTACACGTCTGTTTTCCGCGTTCTAACAGTTTATCATAAAGTCGGATTTAACGATAACAGTTTCGAATAAATATAAGACCACCTCACTATTCGATAATGTTCTTCGACATTAATATTATTACTGTTACCACAATAAATTAATAACTAATAAGTAACAGTTAGAATTTCTTTGAATTTTTTTCTATTTTTTACGTAATACCGTGATTGTCAAAACGATATATATATATGTGTATATAATGAAAAAAAAACAATAAGGAACCAGAAATTGATTTATTCCGGAAGTGTCTTGTAGATTTCTCTCGATCCATTTAGAATACATATATAATATACACATGGGCCTATGAATCATGAGAATCGGGTCAGCAGATTTGTGAAAGTACTGCACTTAGTATTTTACTGTTATTAACATTTTGTTTTGTCTGTATTATATATCCTAACAACCCATTTAATACAACATTATAATATTATAATGTATTATGTATACACATAATATAATTTAAACATTTTATTTTGTTAAATTATTTTTATTATTCGAGCTCAGTGTGCTTAATTTACTAACTGGCCGTAACTACCATATTTTACATAATATACTTGTACTGTCCTAGAATATTATTATTATGTTTGCAAATCGAAAACCGTTAGTCGCGCATATTTGCGTACACATTTGTCACTTAAACTAAAAGGTAGGTAGGTACACATAATATTTTAATGGTATTATTTCTGTTTAAACTCGTACATAATATATTGTTATATAGCTACAACTATACTGCTTGGAAATACATTTTTTCGAAATTCTGTGAACGAAAAGCGAATAAAACGTTTGCCCCTAATGATTGGTAATATTTTATGAGCGCGTGCAAACTGTTATTATATCGTTTGTTTCTCTTTTCCTATATAGAGACGCGGATTTCCGGTAAATTTAAAGTTTTTCGTTGGACTTATTCCGCGATGTGACACGCTACAACGACGTTTTTTGTACGGTGCATGTTGACAGACGTCTATGTTTGTTGTAGTCGGGGAAATTAATATCATACACGACCCGAACCAATATTTTCACGGAGATCGGAACGTTTACTCGGAAAAATATGACGAAACGCACCGACCCGCCAGCAGTGAATACGCCGAGATGTCAAATAAGACATTGTATTTTTGAAACAATGAACATAGTATCGGTGGGACACATCCAAAACAATGTCAGTGGGAGGGGCGGGGAAATTAATATTAGCATTTTCGAAAAGCTCTCCTCCGACAAATTTAAACTATTTATGACGACGCGTTTTAATAACGTATTTTCGTTTCAGACACACTATTATAATAATGTTTCTCGAAAAGCTTTGTTGTACAACGCTTCAACGTGATATTTAGGCTAATATATCACCGCAGAGTTACGTTTTAAACATACACCGTGTACAAGACGTACGTCAAATTAATAGCGTTTTTCATTAAGTTCCGTTATACACACGTAATTTATATTTGTTACGCTTACACAATATATCGATGTTCAATTAATCATGTCTAGGGTTTTCTATTCAACAAATTTGTTTTGTGTACGTTATTTTTTTATTATTATTTATTATTATAAATAAACTATAAAGCAATAATAGGTTATTTCGATTTGTGTCCAAAGGACTAGCTAGTTACTAGAGTTCGCCAAAAATGTATTTTCCCCGCCTCCGTCCCGTCGTCGTTGTTATTATTATTATTATTATTTACATGTTTTCAGTGGCGTTTCCTTTTTACCCGTAGGTACTGTGTGTACGCAAATATACCTCAGTGTGCAAATTTACAAGTGAAAAAGCTTTAGAAATTACTTCTCCACCAACCCACACCATCAACACTACCCGTTCAACCTATATTTTCATAACGTCAGCTCCGAGATTATTTATTCTATATGGAAAGAAAATAACTTCTCCGTCCGTCCCTACCATCACTTCTACACCGCCACACAGCCACAGTCCTCCCGTCTCTTTCTGTTTTTCTCTTTTCAGTATTTGGTTTTATTAATGTGTTCGAACTGACTGAGGGCACTCCTAAAAATGGATTACTATTTTTCATTCGTATAGATTGTGTAGCTGTGAAAAACGAAACAGAACAACGGAAGAACGAGGAGGGTGCTTTTCTTCTCTTTAAAATGTTTCCCTTTGCCGATATAAATAATAAGAGAAAATGTCTGCGAGCTAGCGAGCTTGACAAGAGAAAGAATTGATAATAAAAAGGACTTTAATCCGTCAGTCACACAGAAACAATATTTCATTTACTATAGCAATTCAACGGAACAAACGCTATTCTAAATTGATATACTTCTGTTTCGTTGTAAAATATTATTTTCATATCATATCATTTATAAGTAATCATAATACTGCGTCACCCAATCATCGTTGCAGAAGGTATTAATTATTTTAATAATGTTTAATAATTATTCCACTGTTATGTTGCTATTACAATAAAACGAAATACGTTATTAACTATTATGGTATACTCACATTTTTGTGATCTGCGTCCAATGAATCCCACATGGACGCTACGATCTTGGACACTTCGCCGAAACTAGCATTAGGATTTTTACCTTTGATTGCCGCTTGGGTGTCCCGGAAAAAGAGCGCGTAAGCAGATACCGGCCTGGAAAAATAAAATGATTTATTAATATAATATTATACTTTATCCCGGTGAAAAATATCTTTATAATAATAATAACAACAATATTTTATACTATATCATGCTAGTTACAAAATGTCGCAATACCACGCGTTATATGACACAATATTGTCAGACCGATTGGAAAAAACAACGTGGCTTCGACATTTTTTTTTTCTTTACTGCGAGATGACAAAAATAATAAAAAATATTGTGTGTTTGGCGTCATCGCGGTTCAGATTAATTGTATTCTATGACAAGAATTATTTCAAGAATAAGAGACCGATTCAATTATTATGCTCTCTACAGTTAGTCAATCGCGGTACATGATCAATTTTTTATTTTTTTTAATTAAATTTTTATACTATTGAACTTGACAGGATTAAACTCCCGTATAAAAAGAGACGAATATTATTGTTTGATTTATTTAATTTATATTCAGCTTGAAGTATAATAACTAATGGTGGCTCTAGATTGGTTGAAAATTGAAATACATTTTTAATTATTAGGGTTCCGAAGTTTATGACTAAGACCCGGACGTTCTGGCACACTAAATCCTATTGATGTTTATATTGCATGTATTTGAACAATAAAAATGACTATAATGTCCACTAAAAATACTCTGCGTAATTTATTTTGTTTGTATTACTTAGATAATAAAACTAATTTAACTGTTCGATATTTAGTTCATTAAATTAATAATGTACATTAAAGTTGTTTCATTTATTTTTTTTTATAAAATAATAAACCATATTTTATTTTTATTTTTACTTTTTATTTAAAGCACAATTTTTGATTATATTTATGTTATGTTTTAATTATGTTATTTGATTTTTTTTATATAATGTATTTTACGTTTACAATGAAATCATTTCTGTTTTTTATTTCCATTTATATTTTTTTCTTTATACAAAAATGACTAATAAATTAAATTACAAACAACGTCTAAACTTGTTTTTGTTTGTATTTTTTTTTTTTTTATATATATAATAATATAACTTTATAATATATTAATTTACTTAATGGATTTTATACTGTTGATTTATCTATATTTGTATAATAATAATATTTTACTACAAGCTACAAAGTATAAGAAATACATAAGCAAAATAATTTAGTTATATAGTTTTATTTATTATTACACTCCCTTTTTTCATTATTTAGCAATGAGGAATGTTTTTGGGGAGGATCCAATAACATTGGTGGGGGAAGTTTATGCGATCAGCTTATAAGATTGGCGCCACTAATAATATTTCACTATCTTACTGCGTATAAGATTATTCAGTGTTATAAATAAATGTACATACAGATATTTATCTAATAATATAAAGAGATGTGTGTGTGTGTGTGTGTGTGTGTGTGTGCGTGTGTGGTGTAAGTGATCACCCGTCCACAGTATAAAGTAGGTATAGACATATACAACGACTTTTGATCTATATAGTACAATACATATACGTTAACGAAAATCAAATGATTATTTTCATCACGTTTTCGTGTTATTATAAAATATTATATGGTTTATTACATTTCGTGAATTATTAGCGTTACAGATATTGATTTTGAATATTAAGAAGCGGATACGAAACCAGACTTTTCCCGAGTCACATACCGCGGTTTACAAAGTGCTCCGGTTTGTTTATAAAACTTTGTTTATGCACCACACTAGCTATTATCGTTCTACCTATTTCCATTGATTCCAAACCACACTACTGGCACTGGACGAAAATAGCAACACAGCGTAATATTACATTTAAACGAGTGGTCTTATTTGGAACGGGTTGCCATATAGAATCCCGTTAGTATGTCCCGTACGTCCAGCAGGCGAGTTCGCGTGACTGGAAATTACGTACGACGAAGAGACTAGCTCTGTATTCACCGTCCTTCGTGTACGCATTACTATGACCAGCGGTGACAATAAGATAATTTTTGATCACTTCCGATGTAAACACAAAACTGCATTGGATCCCTCCCACAGTACAGTCACATCGCTAAAAATTACCCGTAGAAAGATAATATATTTGTCCAAATATCTTCTTATTAATGTATAATATTATAAACATAACGTTTGCTCGATGAACAATACACGACTGTACATAAACAGTGTTTATTAAACACCCACAATACACTCACAGATTCGAAAACTTTACGTACAAAAATTATATTTTCTTCCGCGTCTGTTCGTTTGTATAACGATTCATATTCCGCACGATGTAGACACGACATTTTTTCATCGAAAAGTTTAAATGTCGAACAACTGTACATAGACACACACACACACATACACTTGAAATAACTTTAGCAATAACCCTCCCCAGCCCATAATCATCATCCTGCCCCAATCCAACGTAACAAAGATCAATACTCTGACGGAACATAAAGTATAATAAACTTTTGTCGGTGGATAACGAATGAGAACGTAATAGCGCGGTGGTGGCGGACGGACGAGCAAAACGCGTGGACGGTTTTGAAGTTTTTGACGAAAATTACCACATTTCGAAAATAAAATATATTTTATGCACCCCGGCGAGATGAAAGTTTCCACGAATAATATCATATTACTATTATTATCAACCGTTTCCACTTCAGGTGTAATTATTTTATAGTATAATATATTATAATGTATGTCTTGACGATTTCCAACGGAACAACTGCACTACCAAACAAATTAAAAAAGTTACCGCAACTTACGGTAAGACAACGCGCCAACTACGTCTACAAATAGTATACAATATAATTCATTCTACAACCGTATAGCTACGTGAGTACACTGTGTTGTCTCTTGTCTGAAAGAATTACTATTTGACGTCCGTTATTACAGCGACGGTAACAACAACACAAATAAGTATTTTAATACAATTTATTGGTGTTAGCGCAGTATACCTACTTGCAGTATAAAAATATTATTATCACGACTTTGCAGGTCTTATCATCGATACGTACAGACATACACACACACAAACTTTGTTTCATTTGCATGTTTTTATTTTTTTTTTTAAATTCGATTTTTGGTTGTGTTAGACTATGCATGACTTTACAAATGAAATATCAAACTTTTTATCGCATATTTCGTATGATTAATAGTATAATATAATTATCCGAGACCTCAACTCATAATTATATTGATCGAGTGTGACACGTGTGATTTACCGAGATTTGATTATTATTATATAGATTGTATCGTTATATATCCAGAGATCGGTGAAATCTACTAGCCGGTGCGACTGCCGTTTGCACATAGTTTAGGTACACATTTAATATAATGTGATGGGCTCCTATCCCGACTGCGGTTTTGGACGATCTAAACGATTTAATTTCTTCTTATCTCATAACACTCTTGACTCAACCGCGATTTTTTCGGCATTTCCGACTTGCAATCTCCCACCCCCTCGGTGAGCGCCAGAAGAAGGTATTACATCTCATCGATTTAACAATATTACCACAGCGCGCCATGCACAAACGCACATGCAATACGCACGCACACGGTATATACTACCCATAGTGCACATACGTTGGCGCACACAAACGTTTAATATTTACCGCGAAACCGCCGACGTTGTGCACTTGTACGTATACACACGATTTATATTCGGTCTGGCGAGCGCACCATCAATTTGCATTTTATATAGAGCTTAAACGGTGGCGGGATCGCTGTACACACGCAGCGCCGCATTCGTGTTATTACGATGTAATATTATCGAATCGGAATCGCCTATACGTACATACCACCTATCCCGTAACCTATCCTGTTGGACCGTCTGGAGTACGGATCTCTCCTCCGACGCCGTGACCGCGGTATTCCGACGTTGCGACGCGTGCCAAATACACTCGGCTTTATATAGGTGCGCAAATATTGCATACGGCGGATAATATGCATATTATAATAATATTGTCATTGTTATAACCGCACTATATTATATAGGTATTGTTTAATATTTTGATTAACTTTCGAATTGCATATAACATTAATATACGCCCGCCGACCGTCTGCGAGGTACCGTCCGTGTACTTATCATTGTCCTTATTGCTATATATATTATATATATATATATATATACGCGTGCACTTGCGTATGTATACATATATATACATAGGTATACACGTGCAGGGCCGGGTTCTCTCGATTATAATCTCGAAGCGAATATAAAACCACTGTTCTCCGAAAACAATTCCATGTCCGTTTTTAATGATCAATTATTGTCGCTGTCGGCCGCTGACGTTTTACGCAGTAGTTTTACCATATATTACAATTATAACAATAATCGCAATATTATGCCGGTATAGTGGCGGGACGCATACTCATCCCGCTTAGGGTAGTGCTCAGAGCAAGGCGGACATTTCCGAGACTATTTGTTATAATATCATTATTATCTTTGCCGCGGACGTTTTACGTGCGCGGGTGGCGTACGGATGCACTCTCGAAATTAAAAACGACAAACGATATTGATTTCTTATGACAAAATTGATATTTTACGACTCCGTTCGATACCGTTACTGAACCAAAAAAAAAAAAAAAAAAAAACTGACGACCGATAATATTAAATGCGACATCGGAAGGGGAATAGAATTTATTGACGAATAGTCATGCTGCAGAGGGATATCGGATTTATAATTGGAAAAAAAAATATATAATAAATAGAAATAACTTAAAACCATTTTTTATTTTTATTATTATTATTTAAAAAAATGGAGCATTTTAGTGATTGCTTTCTGCAGGGGGAGACTTTCATTTTTATTTTTAACAACTGTATTCTGAAGTGCTTATTTTATTGATCGGAACATTTCCCGTTTTTAATATTTTAAATTATCTGATGTTATAAATAAATATTTTTATATATTTTCTGGAGCGTATAGGACCTATATTATTAAAAAATATATAATACATTTTTGTTTTATATTTTGTATTTTTTTTTTTCATATGACGACAACCCTTAATTTATATGGTAGATAATGACAAAAAACGTTCTTTAGTGGAACTATTGATTTATGAATATTCGATATTGTACAAAATAGTTTGTTACCAAAAGCTATAACTATATTTAAAATTTAAAAGAGGCAGTTAAAATGTGCAAGGAGATAAAATTATATACTTTTCCACCACTCTTCTCCACAAGACCAAACTTTAAACGATTATAGCCCATAAAACCTACAAGGGGCGTGAAGCGCTATTTTGTTCAATATTAAAATATTTATGCGGACGTTGAATTTTTCAGAAATATATTTCAAAATTAGATTTTAAATTAAATTTAAGGGTAATAGTCATATATATTTAGTAAAATCACTTGAAAAACATTTGGAAATTGCGAAAAACATATGATTTTTAATTATTTAGAAATGTATGATTTCTCTCAAACATAATATCGTATTGAAAAGAAGAAAAACAATTAAATTATTAATTTATTATATGAATAAACTATGATGTCCGTATACGCAAGTCGCTATACGCTCACGACACGAAAACTAATTTTATTGATTTTCCATTAGGTACGTTTTGTGTGCAACATTAATATATAACCACATGATTTTGTTTCACCGGGAGAACAAGACAATACAATAAAATAAACTATCGCTGCATTATTATAATACACCGTCCTAACGCTGTTGCAATAATTGTGTAAACACAATTTATTCCGTTGTTCGCACAAATCCCAATCGCCCAGGAATTTTGTTTAATAAAATGTTGTATTTTTTTTTGTTCTTTGTAATTTTTTGTTATAAATTTTTATTAAAAATTATTATTATTATTTTATGGTGGGAGGAGGGTATAAAGTTATTACGAGTACGCGCGCAGTCGTTTTGTGTGTGTGCACAAACGAGAAGAGGAGGGAAATAATAGCACGACACGAGGCTCTTCGCGGAGACCGTTTGCCAGCAACAATGGCGTGCACAGAAAAACGAAACATAAATTATTCCTAATGAGAGCTCAACAAAAGACCTCTCCGTTCCTACCCCACTGTCCCGGACATGTGTTTCGAGCATGTATATAGTTAAGAAAGATCCGCGTAGAAGGACCAACGTAAACATTGGGTACAAAGCGTACTCGGCTCCTGAGGCTAATACACTCGGCTACTTGACGTTATTGCACTATTTGTATTTGTATTATTATTATTGTTTTGTAACGCGTCGTTGTAAAGCCACATTTTCTGCATTCCCGTAAAAAGGTTATTCTTCTGTTTAAATTATAATGCACCTATACGTTATGGTTTTACGATCGTGCGATGGTATTAAAATAAGTGAATAAGTGGCGTATTCCAACAATAATAATAATAAGTCGCCTAGACTAGGTTTTAAAACGAGCAACGAAAATTCTTTAAATAACCTAATCCGTTCATGAAAACGTAAAGCCGTTTTGATTTAGAGCTTTAAATTTACGTCGTCGATCAACGCAGTCCGTCCAGAGTGTAATTAACATATTATTATTATGAAATGTTGTGCGCCGTAGCAAGGATATACGGTTTACGCTCCATCGAATGATTTATTAAATAATTAAATGCACAAAAGAAACATGAAAAATAAATGAACATATTACTGGTAATTAAAGTAATTATTTCCAAGATTTACCCTTGATAGGTCAAACATA